>NC_090808.1:56842531-57142844 GCF_036512215.1 Solanum lycopersicum
AAAGTTGTTTTATGCTGATTCCAAACAAATGTGTTTTTAACACTTGAGGCATTTATCGAAACATTTGAAATTCAATAAATTAATTATATGTTATATGTTGTTATGATGTGCTAAGAAAAAAGAAGTCCTTCAATATTGTGATTTTTTTATTTCAATGTGATCAATAGAACATCACTATTGAAAGGTTGTAAGTTTGATCAAATGAAGTCAATTGATAAAGGAGCAAAAGTTGAAATCCGTTTTTGTTTAGTTTGTGCCCTCGATGCTGCTGGCAAGGATTCGACGGAGAAGCAGATTCAAACCAAATCAAAACAGAGGTAGATTAAAGTTTCTTCAAAATTTATCTATCACGAAAAGAGTCAATTGGACTAGCATAGAGATGTTTGAAGAAGAAGATTGATTTGAACAAATATAAAAGTGAATATTTAAATTGCATTGTAGTTATTTAATATTGAATGTTTGAGAAATTGTAGTTTTTAAAATTGAAAGTCAATAAAATGAGAAAATTAAAACAAAGATTGCTTTTTATATATATTTAAACGTTAGATATTACGATTGGATGTAATTTTATTTTGTACTTTACTACAGTTGCAAAAGTGGATATTTAAATTTTGTAGTACACCATAAGTATAATTAATTATTTCTCATGTGGTTGGTAGATGATGGAACGTATAGATTGACATTCCACCATTTATAAGTAATATGTTGGTTGGTGCAATGATAAACAAAATATTAGTATATAACAAAAAGGTAAACTCTTACCACCATATTGTCAAAAAAGAAAATAATTAATTAACAAAAATATAAATGAATAAAATTTTACGCAGCTAAATGAGCTTAAACAAATCATATGATCATATAAGAGTTGTCGTAAATTGGGAAGGACGATCATATATGTACAAGAAGAATGGATAGTGGTTATACAATTAACACAAAATGATGTTTACTACAGTGCAAGTATGTTTTGTCAGGATTTCATTCGTTCAACCACAATACATCCTCATACATATTTGATCGTTATTTTCAATATGTACACTCTTATATGATTATATGACTTGTTTAAACTTACTTAATTATATAAATTTAATAGTTTTTTAAATTAATTAATTATTCTCTTTTTAAAATTCTACTAGTCATGGTTTATACACATGTATCCTAATCTAGTAAGTTTATTATGGACGAAGGTCTTAGGATATGTTAGACTATAAGAAGTTGAAGACTAAAGTAAGTATAGTCTAACCTATACTAAGACCTTCATCTATAATAAACTTACTAGATTATGATACACATGTACAGACTTTAACTAGTAGAGTTTTAAAAAGAGATAATTAGCTAATAAAAAAATAAATTATTGCAACTTGCACAATTAAATGAGTTTAGACAAGTCATATGATCATATAAGACTCCGCGTAAATTGGGTGTAAAAATAAGAGATGTATAAGAATGAATTGTGGTTGAACAAATAAGATCCTTATAACATTCTTGTGTTTGGTCAAAATTATTGTGAGAATGTTGAGTTGTATAACCACTACTCATCCTCACACATCTTGATCTAATTATTGTCCTTAATATATGTAAACTCTTATATAATCTTATGACTTCTTTCAGCTCATTTAATCGTGCAAATTTCAATATTATTTTTTAATTAATTAGTTTCTTTAGTTATTACAATAATTGTCTCAATCGAGCATAGACCCTGTAGACCATTCAATTTTTTTGGTATCAATTGATCTAATCAAATAGAATTCTCAATGTACATAAATTTAATGGACGATATGTACAATATATATTTGTTTTAGTCTATTAATTACAGAAAGGGACCAAAAACATCAAAAATAACATGTCACTAATTATACTTAACTGATGAGTCTCAAATTACATACATTACCTCGAGTTACGAAAAAAAAAGTGGGACAAGCCTATCTAAATTTTATTGTTATTACATGTGATCTCTTGTGTGCGGATCTATTACACACTACACACTTATTCTTCCTCTTGATTTTGAAGTCTCACCAACATCCTTATTTTCTTTCTTTCTTCCAAGTTTGATATCGACAAGGGTACTGAAAGAATATAAACATCTAACAATTCATGTGACACACACTATTTGAAATCTAAAACGATTCCATTGGGATGACCATCCATATCAATAATCACCCAAACATTCATCTTCAATAGAATCATCATCATCGATTGTAGGGTGGGTGAGAAGTACCAAAAACCTCACGACAATATTTAATTTATTTTCAATATTGACCAAGTGCGATTGGCGGTGACATCCAACATGTACATAGACACTTGATTGTCATTTTTTTTAATAAATATGGTATGTATTTTTGTCCTTCCATTCATTAAATAACTAATCATAACTTTCTTAGCTCGCAATCTAATTCCAACATCTCAATTACGATACGAACCATGTTGTGTATAAATCATTGCGACAAAATGGGATACTAGGTAATTTTCAAATCCAAAATTTAGGAGTTTCCTTCCACACACATTCATATAATTACCATTAACAATAATTAGTGTAACTACTGACATTATAGACCACAATGATCGATCATAGATTACGATATAGGTCTATAACTGGCAAGGACTGGCAAGAAATTATCCAAAAAATGTCAATAAATGAAATCGAATTTAATAGGTACTTTGCTAGTTATGGAATGGAGAGATGTATAAGCAGGGCTTCTAAACTATGGAATCTATCTACTAATAAGGTATTGAGTGGAATTTTAAAGCTTTTCAAGCTAGTAAAAATGGTGCAAAAATATTTTTTACAAAAAGTTAAAAAGATGGCATAACACCAAAGGCAATGAGCATGAATGGAGGTTTTCAGTTGTGAAGAGAAAGATTTCGCCGGAAAAATCGTCGGAATCGACAAAAATAGGTGAAAACGGCTGGAAATGGAAGCTTTTGGGGGCATGAAGAATATTTTCTTTTTTGATTATTATTAAATCTGAAAATAATTATGGAAAAAAATAAAATATTATTGGAAGGGGTGGGGGAACTAAAGTGTAATATTAAAACTTTGGAGTTGTCTTGCATATTTTGAAAGAATAATGGATGATATCATAATTAGTGTCTAAAGTACCAATTTTTGAAGACTTTTGTCTAAATGCTCAATTAAGTTTTGAGAGTAGCTATTTTGCCAACTCTCCCGGGTATTTCCCTTGGCTTAAAAGTTGGTCAAACCTACTTATAAGTCAGTTTTTTAATTTTGGAAGCGTTTGACAAATATTTTTAAAAAAAACTTAAAATAGGTCAAAAATAGACTTAAAATAAGTTAGGAACTGTTTGAGATGGTAAAAATGACTTAAAATAAGTTTAAAATGACCGAGAACAAGTCAAAAACCAAAAGTAGGTCTCCGGCTACTTTTTATTTTTTGACTAGAAAGTCATCTTAGTTTGACTTTTTATTTTTGACTTGAAAACTACTTTTTTGATGTCAATCCAAACGGACTATGAGTGTTTTAAGTCTCTTAATTTGAAATTAAGTGAATTGATTGAGGTTTTGGGTTATATTAATTTTGGTCGATTGTTTAATAAGTCGAGTGGGTTTTTCTAAATTTTGGATAGAAGTTTAACAAATAACGAATCGACGATTAAGTTTGAGACACATGCATGTAACATCGTTACTATTAAAAGTATATATGCACCAAAATTTAGATGGCAAGAGCACTAACATCCTTAAAGTATAACCAAAGGTATAGACATGTCATTTACGATAGTTCAATAATATATTTTTCCTTTATCTCTTTCTAAAATAACTTTTTAGAAAAGTACTTTTGGAAAAAAAAACAGTTTGTGTTTGGTTAAGTTATTTGTTTGAAAAGTGCTTTTGATAAGTAGATTGCCTTTAAAGTGTTTTTGAGAGTAAAATTACGAAAAGACAATTTTAATATTAAGAATATTTTTAAAGAGAGTGACTTTGCAAAAAAGACACTCATAGTTGAGTGACTTTGTAAGTAAACATTCATAATTGAGTGACTTTTGAGTTAAATACAAAGTTGAGTGTTTTTCTGAGAAAAAAATTATAGTTGAGTGAGTTTTGAGTTAAAACTAAATGTTCAGTGACTTTCAAGAATAATAGTTGAGCAACCATCTGAGTTAACTCTAAGGATAGATAACTATAATCTATAACAATGCTACAAATAAGAAACTTACCGCAATCTTGCAAAGTAGAATCGCGTCAAATATATCTCTTGTGAGTAGTGTCTCAATAGCTCACTTAATAAACCAGTTATTCAATACAATATTTCAGCACTGCTTCAACGCCATAAATCCCTGAACGAGATGCTCGTGATAAAACATTAGCTTTCCTTTTGTAGCAAATAAGCAGTGCATCCTAAGTTACAAGTAGAACAACAATGAGAGGGCTTTTCCCAATTTAGATGTAACTAGCATGAATAATGCACCAGAAGTTGATAAATGAAGCGTGAAAACCATGATTGAAATGAATACAACACACCTCTGCAAAATGTTCTTAACTCAAATTGCACTATTCGCTAGAAATCGCCTCAACGTGCAAAGAACAATTTGATCTTGCACCCTTTAACGAACCACTCCAAAGAAAATCTATTTTCAAAAACTCCCACGGGATATGTGAATTTTCATCTAGTAGAACGAGAATTGAACCATAGATATATAGATCGATCATGTTGCAAATTACTTCCAAAATAGGAAGTTAAGTACCAATTTCGCTGCAAAAATCAACTAAAATCATCCCATTTAACCCATTCCCAACTCATTTCCTCCCCTTTGAATTCTTTTTCAATTTAACTCATCCCCCATCAGCTATTGAGTTAATTGCAGTAGTTGCTGACTTTCATCATAATTATTATTGACTATAATAAAATTTAAAATATGCTAAAAAAAGATTAAGAATTTGAATTTCAAAACGATGACTAAAGTATCAAGAGAAAAGGTATAATCATGATGAACAAATAAGTAGTATTGCCTTGTGGCCAACTTCTATACGAGTCTGGAACCTAAATAAGTCACAAAAAGATAAAATTTTAATTAAAATAATGTATTCATATATGTTACTCTATATATTAAAATTTTAATATTAATAATTGAGAAACTTAAGGAACATAATAATAATGTGTAAGGTTATGTTCTGCTCTCAAACAAAACCAAAAATGTTGTGCTCTGGGGATTCAAAGTAATGCACCTAGGATGGAATTGAACATGCTTAACCATTGCGCCACATAAGAGTTTATGTCAAGATTGTTCAACATTAAATATTTATACCTTAAATCTAGAATCTGACCTCTCTATATGATGTAACTTTTCGGCGAAGGTTATTCACCTAACCACCCTTGAATGGTTGTAGCTCTGTCTCCCCTGTTAATTCTTAATTAATCAGGTGTAGTATAACAAAACTAGCATTTGAACAAAGTTAGGGATGATAATTCATGAAAAATCTTCACATTGGCGACGAGGCGATCGTCTTTCACTTGGTCAACTCCTTTGTGTTGTTTGTAGTCTAACCCTGTGCGCACATGAAGATTTTGGATATAATAACCGCGAGTTACCTTATCATTTAAGAAAAAATTGAGAAATAATCGAGAAACACAGAAAATTTTACTCTACAATACTGAAAACAATTTTAACTTATTTTCCTTTATCAAAAATAAAATTTTAAGAAACTATAACTACTGTAATTATTAAACTTGATCAATTTCTAATATTTACTGATCAGATTTTAATTTACTAAAAAAACTAAACATAAGTTTTAGAGTTTTTAATATAATTCTCCCACATAGTACAATCAATCTTCACACGTTGAACTTGCATTTATCAGTCATATGACTGAGAACAATGAACCAACATTATTACTTTGAGTCATTTATTGGCAAATAAATTTAATAAAAAAATAAAAATTTAGCTAATATAAATGGTAAAGTAGAAAAAGATTCAAAGTAATAATATATGTGCTGGTGAGAATGATTAAAAAGCTAATGATATAAATTATAACTTTTATTTACATACGAAATAAATGGTTAGTAGACATAAATATGAGGTTATTTTTACAAAATAAAATTTGTGAGTCAATTTTTATATTTGAAAAAATCTCAAATCATAGTTTTTAAAGAATTCATGAGATGAAATCAGCTTGAAATCACATGTTCAAACTAATTTCATCTCATAATTTCATATCACCTTATGAAATCACATGTCTACCTACTAAACCAAATACTTTCGAGTCTTTTACACTTCTATGAATATCTCTAAACTCTTTGAATTTTCCTATTATTACCACATTCAAAAGCAACAAACATAAATAATATAACAATATATTTTAGCTTGAAATCGAAATTGAGAAGAAAAAAATGTAAAATATAATTTTAAAGCTCTTAAACTTTCAGAGAACACTCAAATAACCCAAACCCAAATATTTCACTTTACCCTTTCTTTCGGGATGGTCTATTAAAAGGGACAAAGAAGTTAGGTCTATTTCGGCATTGTATTTGTTTTGTTAAAGCTTTGAATAAACTAAAAAGAGTACTATTGATAAGTATGAAAATCACTTTGTGTCAATTCTTAATCTGCATTTAGTGAACCCAAATGAATGTTTCAGTCAACAACTTTCGTAGTTGTCCGAACAACTATCGAAGTTGTTTATTGAAATAATTAGATAATAGATATGTCTTTGTTGTTGTCCAACAACTGTCTTTAGTTGTCCGGCGATAGTAGAAGTTGTCCCAACAACTAGTGCAGTTGTTCGACAATTGTGTTTTGTTGTTGGTCAATTGAAGAATTATAAAAATATTCTTTTTGTCGTATTTATAACATGTACTTAATGATACGATTATTAGATCAAACAAATTAATATTTGTATCTTAACAACTTTTAATTTTTATCAAAAGCTTCTAATTTTTATTTTAACAATTTCTAATGTTGTTGGACAACTGTAATTGTTGAAGGGTCAAGTCCTTCAAGCAACTGCATTAGTTGTCCAACGATATTGAAGAGTTGTCTAACAATTAACAACTTTGCATAGTTGTCTAATAATAATTGAAGATCGATCTAGCCATTTTATATATTATTAGGTATAAACTAAGTCATTTAATAATAATTGAAGATCGATTTAGTTGTTTTGTAAACTATTAATAAGTATAAAGCAAGTCATTTAATAATAATTGAATATCGATTTAGTCATTTTGTAAACTATTAAGTATAAACTAAGTCGTTTAATAATAACTGAAGATCGATCTAGTCATTTCGTAAATTATTAAGTTTAAAGTAAGTCATTTAATAATAGTTGAAGATCGATTTAGTCTTTTTGTAAATTATTAAGTATAAACTTAGTTGCTTAATAATAACTGAAGATCGATTTAGCCATTTTGTAAATTATTAGGTATAAGCTAATTGTTTAATAATAATTGAAAATCAATTTAGTCATTTTGTAAACTATTAAGCATAAACCAAGTCGTTTAATATTTAATTGAATATCAATCTAGAAATTTTGTACATTATTAAGTATAAACTAAGTCGTTTAATCTTAACTGAAGATCAATCTAGTTATTTTGTAAATTATTAAGTATAAACTAAGTCATTTAATTATAGTTGAAGATCTATTTAGTTGTCTTATAAACTATAAAGTATAAACTAAGTCGTTTAATAATACTGAAGATTAATTTAGTTGTTTTGTAAATTATTGAGTATAGACTAAGTGGTTTAATAATAGTTGAAGATCGATCTAGCCATTTTGTAAATAATTAGGTATAAAATAATCATTTAATAATAATTGAAGATCGATTTAGCCCTTTTGTAAACTATTAAGTATAAATTAAGTCGTATAATAATAATTGAAGATGGGTTTAGTCGTTTTGTAAAATATTAAGTATAAAATAAGTCGTTTAATAATAACTCAAGATCGATCTAGTCATTTTGTAAATTATTAAGTATGAACTAAGTCATTTAATAATAGTTGAAGATCGATTTAGTCGTTTTGTAAACTATTAAGTATAAACTAAGTTGTTAAATAATAAATGAAGATCGATCTAACCATTTTGTAAAATTATAGGTATAAACTAAGTGGTTTAATAATAGTTGAATATCAATTTAGTAATTTTGTAAACTATTAAGTATAGACTAAGTCGTTTAATAATAATTGAATATTAATCTAGTCATTTTGTACATTATTAAGTATAAACTAAGTTAAGACAAGTCATATTCATCCGAACAAGCAAGTGATCAATAAAAATACAAGCATATGGTCCATATGCCGCACAAGAATGGTTACTTGGCACATTTTTTAGACACTCATATAACCATGCATCATTCAACAAACTTTCAGACAAAGAATTGAACATCCCGCTTTGCTTGAGTAGTTTGGGCCACAATATGAGAATGAGTTGGATCAGTGTGAAAAAAGTCAGTACATCACTCACATGAATATTGCAGTCATAAACTTGAATCAAGCCTTTCTCCATCACTTCCACTTTCATCATCTTTTTCTTCTCCACTAGATTTATCTCCATCACTTTCATCATCTTATTTTTTTTCACTTGAATTTTGCTATTTTCCTTACTTTTTTCTTCACCTAATAGGTCACTGCTGCTCTTACAAATTTTTTTCCATCTCACTAGATTGCTTCTCGCTATTCTTATCACTTTTTTATTCTGCTAATAGGTCATTGTTGCTCTTACTAGTTTGAAGTGTTGAAGTACCTCTTTTCTTAGCAGTCGTATAAATCTCATCATTTTCTCCAGCATCTAGATTCGGTGAACATGTTTCAATTCTTTTCCTCTTATATTGACACATTATATCTACACTAAAATAGTTAAAAAGTTAGTAAATAATATAAAATTAACTTAATAGGATCAATAGAAAATATGTAATTATAGAACATTAAACATCAATAATTATATTATTTGTCTTACAACTAATCAATTGATCAACAACTGATCACAGTTGTCTAACAACTGTCATAGTTGTGGGAACAACTTATCTAATCGTCCGACAACTACATGCAGTTGTTAGATCATTTTGTATCTGAAAAGATATGCATAATTATTCCTATAAATAACTTCGATAGTTGTCTAGACAACTGTAAAAATTGTTGGCTGAAACAACTGATTGGCTAAATCAGTAACACAAAATAATTTTATACGGACTGAAAAGCTCTTTTGAGTTAATTTTAACTTCAAGCAGAATAAATGCAATGCAAAATTACAAAAAAAAAATATTATAGATATATGATAATTAAACCCTAGTTTTGATATTTTGAAACAGAAAAGAGAAGAAAATTTACTAGGAAGAAAACACAATAGAAATTATTGATAATGATTTTAAAATTGAAAAAATTTAATTTTTTCCAACTTGTCATTTCTTTGTCGTCCCAGCCTTTTGGTTCTATTCTATTAATAAAGAACTCTTCAAAGTCCTTTTATGTTGGGAGTTTATCAAAATTTTAAAAATATTATTTTGAGTCATTAAATTTTTAAATTAGTAGTTTGGTCC
Organism: Solanum lycopersicum; assembly: GCF_036512215.1. Lineage (NCBI taxonomy): Eukaryota > Viridiplantae > Streptophyta > Magnoliopsida > Solanales > Solanaceae > Solanum > Solanum lycopersicum. The sequence goes on from NC_090808.1 coordinate 56,852,009, forward strand.
CTTTTCTTTAATTGAAAACTTAAGAGGCATTCTTACCTCATTTTCTCGTGACTGTCCATTGTTGCGATCTCCATCATCTCATCGTCAAGCTCCAATTTTAATTTCCAAGAGGTAATTTTTGTTTTCTTTCTCTGAAAGTTAGGGTTTCATCCATTTTTTTAGTTGCTTAAGGATTGTTCTCATAGTTGATTGTGTGCGACATTGTGGTTTAGGTATGTGATTATTTCACATATTAGTTCAAGTCGTACAACACTTTCAGTTGTATAAATTATGCGTTGTTTTATCATTTCATTTTAGCTGTATTTGCTATGGTGTGTTGTCTGAACATTAATTTTATAAGCTCAGTCTCTCATAGATATCATGATGAAAGTGGCATAGCATTGTTTGATGAGAAATACTGAATTTCTGTATTAATTTTTCAATCACATCGAGCTATTTAGTGAAAATAGAGTATTTGTGTCGCTGCAATATTAACTTAATGCAAGTTTTATCGGCAGCTTTGGCTGAGAAAGGACCTACCTTTACTGGCAGTCCAATGTATTACTAGTTAGTAAACGTCGATTCAAATTCAACTTTCTTGAAATTTTTTGTTCTCCCTCCAATTTATTTTCCCTGCAGAATATTTCCCTACCGCCACATTCACCATACAGAATAGGGTAGACCTTTCTCCCTCATTGTTGTTGATGCTCATCATATGGTCTCTCTCGCCATCATCGAGGTTTGGAAGAAATACTAGACAATGCACTTGGCTTGTGGAAGTTCTATATATAGTAATTAGCCTAAAAAGAACTTTATAATGCATTGTTGGTAAGTTTTGAGAGTATGAGTTATGGTATTCATATAATATAGTGGAGAATTTCATAATTAATTAGAGAATAGCAAGAAGGAAGTTGTAAATAAAACAATATGTTTGCTCACTAAGTTTTTGGTCAGGAATATTCATTTTGTTGATCAATAGCCATAACAATTGCCAGTAGTATCTTTCTCATCAAAAAAAAAATCGATGCATCTGCCCATCAATAACATGTGCGGGTATATTAGTAGCTTACTCTAATGCTTCAACAATTTCTAAATCTGATGGTTTTAGAGCTCTAACATGCCTTTGTTCATCAACCCTAGTCCAGCAAATAAACTCCTTAATTGTGTCCATAATAGACTTGTGTTGCATCAAATAAAGTCCTTGAATCGCCTATATATTGCACATAGTTTTCACTTATATTACCATCCCATGTAGCACCTCTGTTTCCACCAGTTGGTTACTGCAAAAAAATTCTTATGCTTGTTAGCATTAGGAACTCGTCTCAATTGTTGCTTTTGCCTTTGTATTTTTGTTGTAGCATTTTTAGCAACTATTTCATTTGTGTCAGTAACTGGTGAAATAATTACGACTGTTGAAATTACCACTGCAACTGCTATAATAATTACAACAATTACCATAAAATAATTTTAAAAATGCAGCAGTTGTTAAATCTATGATGTTTACCCTATTTCTCTTTGTAGTTCTGAAACTAACTTTCAAAATTATCCAAGAATCATGGAGTTATTTTTGCATTATCACATTTTGATTTTATTATTTTTACATGTAGATTGTGTATCCATGCTTATTTTTATAACTAAGTAATCATATCTCCACTATATATCTTGTCGTATAACTTCTTATCATATCCCATTTTCCTCATTTTTTGGCCTTTTAGTCTATCCAATTGTGTTAATGACTTCTTTTTTTTCCCCTTTTTTTCAAGTTTGTTTATATGATTTAGTTATAATAATTTTATTTTTGTTACATGTAGTGTAATAAAATGACTCCAAGAAAAAAATGGACAGCAATTGCTATACTCCTACTAAAAAGTATAGAAGGAAAATTAGTACACAAAGGCAGAGAAGAAGAAGAAAGTACCAGATTAGAGAAGTCCATAGAAGAAGTTGATGACACAAGATTGGAAAATTCTATAAATAAAGAAAAAGAACGTGTAATAAATATTCTTTATACAAATATAGAAGGAGATGATAGGGGAGGAACAACATGATATACATATTCCAGAAAAAGAGATTTCTATTGTTGAGCCTCCTCTGGTTAGTCTTTCAATCGATACTTTCTTTATGAATCCGGTTAGGTATGCAAATTACAGTTTTAAGTTAATGATTGATATGTATTCAGATTTCAGAGATTCTTTACTTTTAAGTCGGAATTGTGTAAGTTTTCTGATTTAAGTAGAATAACAAAAAGTCGAAAAAAATTGACCTTTTATTTTCGGAAACTACTCATAACTTAAATATGTGAGTATTACATTTTGTCGGTGTTGTTGACAGTATTGGTAAAACATTTTTGTTGTGAAAAAAATTATTTTATATTGTTATGGTATTTTTGATAGATGACCTATTTGTTGTAAAAGATGAGTTAAATCAGCGGTAAGACTTTTTTTATTTTTCCATGTGACTTGTCAGTTGAAACAAATAACCCGTCTATTGCAACAAATGGACCATCTATTGCAATAGACACGTAATCTAATGGAAGAAATCAAATCAGTAGACTATTAATTATTCTGTTAATTATTGTATTATGTTATATTTATCAAATTTATTGCTATATATTTTTTAATGATGCACAATTCAATTGTATTTTTTTTTATTTGTAGATAAAATGACTTTCAAAAGAAAATCAAATGAATCAACCTCTAGTAACTCACACAGAATAACTTAAGTACAAACACTATTAGAAGAACTTGTTGAACAAGTCCTTTCACAAACAGATGGTATGTTACATTCTATAGATGTACATAAAGAAAATATGGAAAGAGATAATGAAGAAAAATCAGTCGGAAGTTCTAGAAAAACTACAGAGGAGAAAGATAAAAATAAAATAAATGGTAAAGATTATCAAAAAACTGAAAGTGATAAAAAGTTGATGAGGAAGTAAAGAAAGTGATGAAGTACATGATTTTAAAAGTGGAAAAGATACTGAAGAGGAAAATGAAATGGAAAGAGGATGACAATATTGATGATGATGTTGTAGCCATGAGCGATCGTGAACGGAGATCAAAAACTCGACATAATTTGGTCAAAAATTTTAGTATTAGCAAGTTTTTGGTAGAGTTGTGTATAGATAATCCTACAAATTTGACGGGTGATTTGTTGTAAAATCACTCATAGAAGTCAAATATGATGATTTTAAAAAGACATTGAGGGATGAAAAGCTGGGGGATTTCTTTAAATTCGGTTGTTTTGGACACTTTGATGCCGGAGGATAACAATGTACACTTTCAAAGTAATCGTGGTGTATGGTCCAATCAAGCACAAGAACAAATATAAGGATGATAATTATGATGCTTTGAAGGATGAAAATAAGAAAATAGATGAGATTGAATAAATTATTGTGGCATGTTGATTTGTTTTGCATGAAAGAGTTTGTCATAATGACTGGACTGAGTTATCATCCTCCTTCTGAACCTCTTTTTAAAGTTACACCCTTAAAAAAGCTAAAAGAAAACAAGACATCTAAATCAGTCAAGACCGAAAAGAAAGACATTGTCAACCAATTGACAAACACCAAAATCAACAATGGCAAAGAAAAAATAAATAATGAGAGTGAGTTGCTGACCATTGTTGGACCTAGCTATAAAGTGAATAATTTGTTTGTAGATCTCAAAAACAAAAAAGGTTTTGAAAAAGCACAAAAAGCGATTGTGCTTAGTTTGATTTGTGTCTTTCATTTTATGGGCTAAATGAATCAACAAAGTTGTAGATCTTGAATTATTTGTGTTTGCTAAAGATTTGAATGCATTCAACAATTAGCCATGGGATTATGATAGTTTTTTCTTGACTGTCAAGTATTTTTGACATAGTTATCATCAAATTTGCATAATTTATATGGCTTTCCTTGGCCTTTCATGGTAAACATCGCCTCTAATTTTGGTCTTTCATTTATTTATGTTATTGAATAATTTATTCTAATTTTTAGAACAATTATCTAATAACATAAATAAATAAAACACTAAGCTAGCGTTTGGCCATAGATTTTCAAATATTCTTGGCAAATATTATTTGAGTGAAAATTTGGGTGAAATTTCACCATGTGTTTGGCCATAAAATTTGGGAAATATATTTCACCTTTTTAGAAAAATATGATTTATACACACAAGTTTTAAAAACTATCAAAACTAACTAAAAATTTGTATTACAAGTCAATTGAATGTTAGTTACAATAATAACAAATAATGTCCATGACACTGAAGCAATGTGGTAATTTGGAGTGAGTGCAACAAGAATTATTTCATACATCGTGAAGTAGATAAAGTACATGACTTTGTTACCTAAAGCCAATTTTTAATAATTTCCATCAACAATCATATCATTATTTAATATTCACTAAATATTTCACCACTATTTTGGTGTTCACGTAAAAAATGATGTAATACAACGCAAGCAACTACTAGAGAGGGTGTTTTTGTAAAAGATAAAAGATTGGGGTAAAATTTTAATTTTTAAAATATCCCAAATAATGATATTTGGCCCAAATACTAGAAAAAACTAGTATTTGGAAATTTGGGATATTTGCCAAAAATATTTGCCAAATAATGACAAATTGTATGGACAAACATTATTTGCCAAATTTTTCCCAAATATTATTTGGAAAATTTATGGCCAAACGGGCCCTAAAATAGAGGTGAATTATATCACGAAAGCCCAAGAAAAGTCAATTAGATTTTTCGTCTTTGATGATAATTTTGTCAACAAATATTTGACAGTCGAGAAATAATCACCATAATGAAATTAGTAATTGTTGAATGCATTCAAATACTGAGCAAACAATTCAAGATCTATGACTTTGTTGATGTCATTAGCCCATAAAATGACATGCATAAATCAAACTAAGTACAATCACTTATTGTCCTCAAAACCTTTTTATTCTTGAAATCTATTAACAAATCCTTGGTTTTATAGCTGGGTCTAACACTGTTCAACAACTTATTCTCATTATTTATTTTTCTTTGCCTTCAGTGGTTGGCAATTTGCCTTTCTTTCCAGCCTTTTACTGATTTAGATGTCTTGTTTTATCTTGACTTTTTTAAGGGCGTAACTTTGGAAAGAGGTTCAAAAGGAGGATGATATCTCAATCCAGTCACTATAGCAAATTCTTTCATGCCAAATCAATCCGACATGTCACAATAGTTTATCCAAATTTCATCCATTCCCTTGTTCTTATCCTTCAAAGCATCATCATCATCACTTTTATAGTTGATTCTGCGTTTGAGAAGATCATACATCATAGTCATTTGAAAGTGTTGTTATCCTCTGGCAACAAAGTATCCGAAACAACTGGACTTAAAGAAATCCTCTAATTTTCATCCCTAAATGTTTTTCTAAAATCGTCAAATTTGATTTCCATGACTGATTCTACAACAAAATCATCAGTCAAATTTGTAGGGTTATCTATAGGCATCTTCACTTTCACCTGAAACTTGTCAATAGTCAAAGTCTTGACAACATCATGTCAGACTTTTTATCTTCGTTCACAATCGCTTATCGATATCTCAATATTATCAACTCTTTCCTGTTCATCATCTTTTTCAGTTTCCTCTTCAACATCTTTCCCACTTTCAATATCATCTATTTTCTCACTTTCTTTTTCACCGTCATTCTACATTTATTTTCATCTTTTTTATAACTTCTAATTGATTTTTCTTCATTATTTCTTTTCACATTTTCGTTCTATTTCTATACATCTACAGTAACACATTATTTGTTTGTGAAATGACTTGTTCAACAAGTTCTTCTAATGATATTTGTACTTTAGCTATTTTACTTTGATTTATTAGAGGTTGATTCACTTGTTAATCTTTTGAAATTTATTTTATCTACGGATAAGAAAAAATTACAATTGATTTGTGCATCATTAAAAAGAACAATAGCAACAAATATACTAATATAATAATCAATAGTTCACAGATTTAATTTCTTCCAATCGATGACTTGTATATTACAATAGATGGACACATGTGTTACAACAGATAAGTCATTTGTTGAAAGAAATAAAAAAGTTTTTTACTACTGATTTGATTTTTTCCTAACATATGATTCATATGTTGCAATAGATAATTCATCTATTGCAACAAATAGACCATCTATTGAAAATAAATAACAATGAAATATTTTTTTCACAATACTAATGTTTTTATCAATAATACCAACAAAATTAAGAACATCAAAAATACCACAAACTATATCACTAGTTAAACAACGTAGTCTCATTTTTTATCAATAAACTAAGTACACCAATAAAAACAAAGAATATACAGACTATGAGTTCTAAAGATTGAAATTTGTAACTTTTTTATCACTAAGTGATTATTTAGAAGATCAAAAATATGTAACAAGCAAATAGAAAAAATGTAAATATGATAATTTTAGAGCTCTAACATGCCCTTGTTCATCAACGCTGGTCCAACAAATAGACTTGTGTTGCTTCAAAAAATGTCCTAGAATCGCCTATATGATGCACATAGCTTACCATTCCCTGTAGAACCTCTGTTTTCCAATCGTTGGTTACCGCAAAAAATTCTTATGCTTTTTAGAACTAGGAGTTTTCGTCTCGAAAACATGTAGATTGTTGCTTTTGTCTTTCTGTTCTGTAGCATTTTCACCATCTATTTCATTTGTTTCAGCTTCTAGCAGCTGCTGAAATAATTACCACAATTGCTGAATTACTATTGCAACTGCTATAAAAATTACAACAATTACTACAAAATAATTTTAAAATGCTAACAGTTGCTACATTTGCAATTGTTTCCATATTTATTTTGTAGTTTTGAAAGTAACTTCCAAAGTTATCTAAGGATAATGAATTTATTTTTGCATTATCACATTTTGATTTTACTATTTTTACAGATTGTGTATCCATATGATTATTTTTATAGCTAGTAATCACATTTCCACTATATTTCTTATTGTATAACTTCCTACATATATCCTTCTCATTTTCTGGCTTTTTATTCTATAAGTTGTGACTTCATTTCTTTTCTTTTCTGTTCTTTTTCCAGATTAGAGAAGTCCATAAAAGAAGTTGAAAATATAATATTGAAAAATTCTATTCCTGAGAGAGAACGTGGAATGCAATTTTTAGTTTTGTGTCATTGATTGATATGTATTCAGATTTAAGAGGTTCTTTATACTTAAGTTAGATTATGTAAGTTTTATGATTTTAGGAAGATTTTTAAGAACAAAACTTGAAATAGTTCTTTCGATCTTCTATTTTACGAAACTACTTATAACTTAAATATGTGAGATCAACTTGTTTGATGTGAGATTTATGGCGCGATCAAAAATAGGAAGTTTGGATAAATAAGTGGCATGTCTTTTTGTTTAGGCATGAAAGAGTTTGCTATCATCACTGACATAAATTGTCATAAGGTAAATATGTATGATAATAAAAAATGTCAACTAAGACAAAAAGGAGACAAGAGTTGGAAAAGAGTTGCAAGAGAAATGAATTGATTCAGCATCTCAAAACCAAAGATATTAGTAGAGGTGTAAAAAAATTGTTTTGCTTACGCTATTTATTCATGACATTCTTTGTTGAAAAGATTTGAACACAAATATATCCAAAAAAAAAAGAATTTTTTTCTCTACCGAGTAGAAGCATTATCTATTTATCCATGGGCCTGCATTAGCTATGTCATTTTAATTAACCAACTATTGCAAGTGGTGAAACCTTATTCGAAGATCACCAATCTTTATGGCTTTTCATGGGCATATATGGTAAATTTTATTTTATTCTAGTCTATATTTAATTTTTTCATTATTTTTTGGTGCATTCAATGTTTTGATCTCTTTTTGAGATTATTCTATGTGGTATTGGGCATTTGAGGTTGGTTTTTTCCTCCAAAAAAATACAAGTTGTTTTTGGAACAAGTGTCTTCGCCAAGAACTTTTTACGGCTTTTGGTGATTGCTAACAAGGAGTCTAATTTTGTTGTAGCATTATTAGCAACGGTTTCATTTCTTTTAGTAATTTTTGAAATAGTTAACATAATTTCTGAAATAATTACAATAATTATTGTAATAATTCAACAATTGCTATTAAATGATTTTTAACATTTTGCTACATATGTATGTAAATCTTTCCTTTTTTTTTGTAAATTTGAAACTAATTTACTAGTTTTCAAAATAATCCAAACACACACACACGCACGCACGCACGCACGCACGCACACACACACACACACATACACACACACACATTTTGCAAAAATTGCTACTTGTGAGACTGCAAAGGAAGCTTGGGATTTTCTGGAAACTGAAGTGTATGGTGACGAAAAGGTATGCACTATAAATCTTCAAACTCTTAGAAGAGAGTTTCAAAATTTAACGATGATAGAATCTGAAAAAATTGATGAATATTGCACAAAAGTCATGAATATTGTTAATGAAATGAGAAATCATAGTGATACAATTTCTGACCAACAAGTTGTGGAAAAGATTCTAATTAGCATCACAGAAAAGTATGAGTACATCGTTGCTATCACTGAGGAGACGAAAGATCTTTCTAAGCTTTCCATCAAAGAGCTAATTGGATCATTTCGTGCACACGAGAAGCGAAGTTTTTTTGCGAAGATCAACTCAAAGAGACGGCTTTCCAGTCTAAAATAAATGAGAATTCTCAAAATTTCTCAAAAAATCATCAGAAGAAAAATCAAAAGCCAAAAAAAAAAAGCAGGATCATGATGGTTCTTCCAAGAAGGTTGAAGAAAAAGGTGAGAAAAATTCTAGTCTTTTTTGTAAAGTTTGCAAAAAGACTAATCACAATGCAGAAAAATATTGACACAAAAGCAAGCCCCAATGTAACTTTTGTAAAAAATTTGGCCACGTTGAAAAGGATTGTTGGCACAAGAAACGGGAGCAAGCAAATTTTTGTGAAAAACATGAGGAAGAAAGGGAAGAAATCTTTTCTTTGCTTCTAAATCTGATGCTTCAACAAAAAGCAATGAATGGTATGTTGATAGTGATTGTAGTAATCACATGACTGGAGATGAAAAGGTTTTCCTCTCAATTAATAATAGTATCACTACTAAATGAAGATGGAGAATGAAGCCTTAGTTGATGCGAAAGGTAAAGGTACTATTTCGATCAACATGAAAGAATGTGGTAACCAAATTCATGTTGTTCTTTATGTTCCTGACTTGGAAGAAAATTTGTTTAGTGTTGGTAAACTCATGGAAAATGGTTGTTCTCTTGTATTTAGAGATAATTATTGCAAGATTTATGATAAAATTGATCCAAATCAAGTCATTGTTGAAGTAAAGATGATAAAAAGAAACTTCCCTTGAAATTTCATTACAATGCATTAAAAAAAGAAATTCTAGTTGATTCATGGCTTCGGCACAAAAGATTTTGTCACTTGAATTTTCATGGTTTAAAGCTTCTCAAGCAAAAGGACATGGTGCAAGGACTTCCTGAGATACATACTGAAGTGGATACATGTGAAAGTTGTATATTGGAAAAGCAACACAGTAAGTCTTTTTCAAAAGGGGTGTCTTGGAGAGCAAGTGTATTTTTGGAACTAATTCATACCGACATTTGTGGACCAATGAAGACTCCATCTCTTGGAAGTCAAAGGTATTTTCTAATCTTTATTGATAATTTCTCAAGAATGACTTGGGTTTATTTCTTGAAAGAAAAGTCAGAAGCATTTGCTACATTAAAAAAATTTAAAGCCCTTGTTGAGAAGCAAAAAGGTTGCAGTATCAAAACCATTCGCAGTAATCGAGGAGGTGAGTACACAAGTTGAGAATTTGAAGAATATTGCAAAAATGAAGGCATTCAGAAACAACTTACATCAGGGTATACTCCTCAACAAAATGATGTATCTGAAAGAAGAAATAGAACAATTGTTGAAATGACCAGAACTATGATGAATGAGAAAGGGTTGCCAAAATATTTTTGGGCAGAAGCAGTGCATACAGCAGTTCACATCCTTAACAAGTGTCCAACAAAAGCACTAAAGGACAAGACACTAGTTGAAGCTTGGAGTGGAATTAAACCTTTTGTAAGTCATTTTAAAAATTTTAGGTGTATTTGTTATGCTCATGTATCTCCTGAGAAAAGAACAAAATTGAATGAAAAAAGTAAAAAATGTGTCTTTCTTGGTTATAGTGATGTGACAAAAGGATATAGGCTTCTCGATGTCAAAACTAACAAACTTGTTGTTAGTAGAGATGTCATTTTTGATGAAAAAATAACATCAAATTGGGAGGATAAAAAGATAGAGAATATTGCTATCATATCTTCAAATCAAGAAGAGGATGAGAAAAATGAAGATGTCTCTCAAGGGGGAGAAATCCCAGATTCTGATAATGAAGAATCGCCTCCAAGAGGAACAAAAATGTTGAGTGACATTTATCAAAGATGTAATTTTGCCGATGTTGAGTCAAAAAATTATGAAGAAGCAATAAAGCATGATGTTTGGAAGAAAGCCATCGAAGAAGAAATTCGAATGATCGAAAAAAATAATACTTGGGAGCTTGTGGCTTTTCCTAGAGAAAGAGAAGTTGTAAATCTAAAATGGATTTACAAAATCAAACTCGATCAGGAAGAAGATATTCAAAAGCACAAAGCAAGATTGGTTGCTAGAGGCTTAACGCAGAAACCAGGTATTAATTTTTATGAAACTTTCTCTCCAGTTGCTCGTCTTGAGACAATTAAAATTGTAATTGTTGTTGTTGCACAAAAGAAATGAAAGATATTTCAACTTGATGTTAAATCAGCATTTCTAAATAAAATTTGATGAAGAGATTTATTTTGAGTAACCTCAAGGATTTTTTTATTCAAGGGGGAGACGAAAAGGTGTATAGACTAAAAAAAGCTCTTTACAGGCTGAAGCAAGCTCCAAAAGTCTGGTACAATGAAATTAATACATACTTTCTGAAAAATAATTTTTAGAGAAGTAAAAGTGAAGCCACTTTGTATGTGAAGAAAGAACATGATAGCATTATCATTATTTGTCTCTATGTGTTTGATTTGCTCTTTACAAGAAATGATGTAAAGATGATGCAAAATTTCAAACAAGATATGATGCAAGCTTATGAAATGAGTGATCTTGGATTGCTAAATTATTTCTTGGGCATCGGAGTTTCTCAAGTGAAAGAAGGAATCTTCATTTCTCAAAAAAAGTATACTAAAAGTATTCTTCAAAAATGATGGATTGCAGGTCTGTGGTCATACCATTAGCAGCAAATGAGAAGTTTAGAAAAGATGATGGAGAAAAGAAAGTTAATAGCTCACTTTTTAGGAGTTTGATTGGAAGTTTGCTATATCTTACTTCAACAGGGCCAGATATTATGTTTGCTGCTAGTTTATTATCCAGATTCATGCAAGAACCAAGCCAACTGCATTTTGGAGCTGCAAAGCGTGTACTACGCTACTTGAAAGGAACAAATGAATTGTGGGATAATGTACAAAATTGGTGGAAATTTGAACTTAATTGGTTATTCTGATAGTGATTGGGTTGGAAGTATAAATGACATGAAGAGTACTTCTGGTTATGCTTTCTTATTTGGATCAAGCATTTGTTCTTGGTTATAAAAAAGCAAAGAGTTGTTGCTCAATCCACTGCCGAAGCAATATGTTTCAGCATCCAAGGCTACTTCTCAAGCTATTTGGCTTAGGAGAATTTTTGAAGACATTGGTGAAAAACCAAAAAAAAAGGATTGTTCTGTATTGTGATAAAAAATCAGCAATTGCAATTGTCAAGAATCCAGTCAGCATGAAAGATCAAATCATATTTCCATCAAGTATCATTTTATTCGAGAAGCACAAGAGAAAGGCGAAACTCAGTTGCATTATTGTCAGACAGGAGAACAACTTGCTTACATCTTCACCAAAGCACTTCCTAGAGAAAAATTTTGCTATCTTCGAGAACGCATTGGAGTTATCAAGCAAATGCATTAAGGGGGAGTGTTGGAATTAATGCATCAATGTTTAGTCTTCCAAAATTATCTTTTAGTTTTTCAAGAAGTCTCTTTAGAATTTCGTAGTACATGTATTTAGTAAATTATGATAGATGTATTTAGTTATCTGCGCAAGACTTTTTGTTTTCTATTTTGAGTAGTATAAATAGTGATATAGTTGATGATTGTAATCATCTCAAGTGGTCTTAACTAGCCTATAATAAACTTGACTACTTTCTAAAGATATTATTTTTCCTTTTGATATTTCCTACAGTTCCTCTAAGCGAGATTGTAGTTTTACATGGACAAGCTTACTTTTTTGTATTCAATTTTTTATTCTAGGTGACTTTCCACTGGTGATCATTGCCCATGAAAAACAATGGAGTCATCCTTTTAATCTTCTTAATTTTCCCATTTTCTAGGGAGCTATGCTTCACTGCGTTGAGAATTTGATCTCTAAAACTCTAAGAAATTTGATCTACATTTCAACTTTATCACTGACCTATAAATTGCAAGGGAGGATACTTTACGAGTTGTATCTAAGACCCTTTACTATTGCGTGGACAATTTTATTTGTCATTGTTTGGGTTAACTTTGTTCCAATGATTTATGATCTTAGTTGGCATACTTCTATGTCAATATATCTATGAATGATCATAGTTCTGTTGTAATTACATCAAACAAACTTTCGTGATATTAAGTCTATGTTATTCGTGTGCTACTTTTACATTTTCTTTTAATTTAACTCTTATCTTGCGCCTCCAAATGATGATTGAAAGATTCATCCTAAAAGATAGAAAATGTTGGGTCCGTGCTAGTATTATCCATACATACTGTAAACGGTTGTTATGCATGCATGATGCTAGGGGCGTACAAAATCGAATCGAAAATCGAACCAAATCGTAAATTGAGTCAAATCGGAAAAAAATCGAGTTGTGATTTGGTTTGACTTGGTTTGGAATTGGATAAAAAAATCCAATTATATTTGAGTTGGGTTAGTTTTAACTAAAAAAAATCAACCCGAGATGTAATTTTAAAATTTTATTTTGTATTGGGTTAGTTTTAACTAAAAAAAATCAACCCGAGATGTAATTTTAAAATTTTATTTTGTACATAAAAATATTTATTTTGATATCATTTTAAAATATTTGTTATACTATTTCATAGTTTTATCTTAATATATTATTTAAGTTTAAAACTTAGAATTCGGAATGGTCCAATAAAGATTATAGTTCATAGATGTTGATAATTATGATAAAACTTAAATCAAAATCAAATTAATACTAATGCAAAAAGAAAATTAATTCAACACTAAGAATGACAATAATATTCAATATTTGTTTTTTAGTTTTACATTGGTTTAGACATTATAATGCATAATCTAATTTAATTTTCCTTAAATATTTAGTAATGTAACTAATACTTATTAAACTTATTTTAGCATGATTTAGTACTTTTGAATTATGATTATTACAATATTTATTTTATAAGATGATTTCATTATTATTTTTTATTGAATATTTTTGTGTCATCAATGCTCATCTTATATTTTATGTTATTTTTTAAGAAATACCTTAGATAATTATATTTTGGTTGGACTAAAGAAATATTTGGAGCACAAGTTAATAATATGTTTTTATGCTAGCTTTACCGAAAAATCCAAAATCTGGAAAAATACGAAGTTTATTAGTTTGATTTGATTTATAAATTTAAATTTGACATAATGATTTGGTTTGGTATTTGAACAACCTGAGGTTGAAAACCCCAAAAAATACGAACTTTATTAGTTTGATTTGGATTATAAATTTAAAATTTTTACACGAATAATTTGATTTGATATTTAAAAAACTCGAACCAACCCGGTCACGTATACCCCTACATAATGCATGTGTTCATAAATGTTACGTCGGAGAGAAGCCAATGCGCAATTTTCATTCACTTCTTGGAGTAGATTATGATAACACAAATGCAATTAGCTATTCCATTATAACAAAAAATAATTTTTAGTGACAATAAATATACACATCAATAAAAAGTGCAAAAATCTTTATCCATATTAGTTAAATGTTATTAGATCCACTGTCACTAAAGGCTTTAGAGGCATTTACAAAAAGTGTTAATTGTCGATAAAAATATATATTTAATGGTGATTAAATTATTGATTATCACTAAAGATCAATTTGGTGTATTGTATATCGTATGTTTATGATTGGGACTTGATTGGTTCATACATTTTTACATGATGTTAGGGTATATATTTGATAAAATTGTTAAATTTCATCCATTTACGTATTATGGTCAGGTGAAATAATTATTTTATACAAAAATAATTTGAATTCTGATAATCAAACGCATGATTCATTACTCAAATGTACCTCAAATAAGTTTAAATTTGAAACATAAGTTTCGCATATAATAAAAAACAAATTTCAATCATTAATTTCCAAAATAATAATAAATCTAACAAATCAAGTGTGATTATTTTACATTGTTTCCGACTATTTCAACAACATCCATTTATTTTCATTTTTCTTAATCATCATAAACTTATTATTTCATGTAAAGCGGTAATTTAGTAGTACTCAACCCAAGAATGACTTCTACAATTTTCTTCAATTAAATTAATTAAACCACAATTATATAATTTATGGATTTATATATGGGGGAAATTAAAAGAGGGAGAAGGAAGAAGAAGAAGATGAAAGTCTAAGTTTGTTATAATTTTATATGTAAGACTGATAACTAAATGGGTGTCATACCCAACGTAAAATGCTGATTATTATTTAGTCTAGCAAGTTGGCTAGTATTTCCCACTCCTAAAAAAGAAAAAAAACAATTGCAATGATAATATCAGAAGCAATTTATTTTATACCCTTTTATTCATACTTTTTGGCAGAGGCGAAACTAGGTGGGGTTCATGGGTTTAGATAAACCCAGTAGCTTTTCCATAGACCTATGTTTGTATTAAAAATTAATCGAATATTTATGTATATTAATTTGTAAATCCCTAACAAAGTTGATTGACGGTTATTACTCTTAATCATTGATTTGTCTCTGCTTCTTTGTTTATATTCTACATGCAAAGACAGAGCCATCTTAGGCGAACGCGATCTGGTACATATTCTTCGCCAGAAAATTATGATGTAATGAGAGTTACTTGTTAACTAATTAAAGCGTATATTTAATTTTGCATTTATCTTTTGCTAAATTTCTACCTTTGTCACTATACCTATGACTTTAGCTATATATTTGTTCATGGTCTCTCGAACATTATTACAAGAATGTGGACCAAATATTTGCAGGTAGACAGGGAAGTCGTTAGTTAACCCATAGATATCAGCATTCATCAAACAAATATTTGCTATATATAGTTTGACTTCAAAATGAAGTGATTTTTTTGGTGTGGGAATTATTTAAGTATCAAATTAGCATGTCAATTCAGCAGTTACATGCATTATGGTTGCACCAAATAATAATCGTCATCAAAATTAAACATCACAACTTTTTTTTATTGCAAATTGGGTCATATACCACAATGAAAGAAATGGAAAAAGATAAAAGCAACAACAAGATAAAAGCAAAAAATTTAGAAAAATTAACATCTCACATACATTTAAGAGGATAAATATCAAGTTGTAATAATACTCTTTAAGAATAAACTACTTATAGCATATTATTATCATCTTATAGCACATCAATTAATAATATATTAATTAAAAATATTTAAAAATAAACTATTTATAGCATATTATTACCAAGTTATAGCATATTAACTAATAATATATTAATAAAAAAATATTTTATTATTTAACTAATAATTATTATGTTCAAATAATCAGTTTTATTTATTCACTTACCTTTTATTAACAAAAACTTTTAAATTATTACTGATTAATCAATTATCTTTTAAAAAATTTAATATAAATAATAAATTATTAAATATTAATCAATTATCTTTTAATGTTTTTAATATAAATAATAAATTATTATTTATTAAATATTAATTAAACTTCATATTATACAGTTATCTTTTAAAAACAGAATCTAAAAAT
The DNA here is from genome assembly GCF_036512215.1 of Solanum lycopersicum. Lineage (NCBI taxonomy): Eukaryota > Viridiplantae > Streptophyta > Magnoliopsida > Solanales > Solanaceae > Solanum > Solanum lycopersicum. Next base: position 56,868,002 of record NC_090808.1, read on the forward strand.
TAGGGATTTGATTTTAAGTAATTTCATATTATATGGTTACTCAATAACTACCCACCCTCGTATCAACCAATACTCTTTTATTTTCCCCCAATACACTCAACCTCTCCCCAATTACATGATTCTCTTTCTACCATATTAATTTTGCATGCTTTTTTTTACGTTTCTCTCTCTATTAATCAATTAAAGGCAGCACTTGTTTCTGTCTCCATTAATTAATTAAAGATAGAAACTCTTTCAAACTTTAAACTTATTTCCCAAAATCAGATTAAGCTTAAAATCCTTATTCAACTACATCTCTATCAATCTTTCACAAAATTAGGTTTTTTTTTATTTTTCGACCATCAAATTCGCAATATTGCATGACTTTCGAAAAAAATCATGTTATATAGATCATCAAACAGGTTTATTTCTTAAAGTTTTTATTTTTTTCTCTAATTATTTTGTCAAATTATTTAATTTTATATGTTGTTGCTTGATTTTAGGAGAAATTTACGTTGTATAGATAAAGCAGGTTTCTTCAAGTTTTATATTTGTCTATGTCAAATTCTTTAATATTTATTTGTCTATAAATTTTTAGGATCTAGGTTGTTGAATATAATGTATAAACCAAATACCCTAAGGAGATTCACAAGAGGTACAAACTATACCGGTAACTTCATGGTTGAAATACCATCTTTTGATCTATGTATAACTCAAATTAAATCGCAAATCTCAGGCTATACAGCTGCGATGGAATTAGAGAAGAAGTCAAATGATGAACTAGTAAGGTCTAGTCTTTCTAAAAGAAAAGTAGTGTCAACGGTGAAAGTAATCGGAAAAAAATGTTACAAGAGGAGGAAAGTAAAAAATTATGTCCCGGACATGATTGGAGAACCGATTGTTAAAGAAGAACAAGACGAAGTGACTGAAGAATCACATAGTTCATCAATTTCTTCTTCGTCTTCTCTTCTTGGTGTGTGAAACCAAGAGATGATTTTGACTTGTCACAAAAATCCAGCTGTAGAGATCTTGTAACACTCATGTCTGCATGTTGTATAAAATATATTTAACTATATGTATCATAATATATTAACTGTTGTATTTAATGGTAGTATGCTTAAATGAATATTTGCATTTTATTAAATGTGTATGATTTTTGTATAAATTTCGATTGCAATATACAAAAATATATGAACATTGTATGAAAAATGTATAAATATTGTATAAATTATGAATGTCATATTGAACTTTGATATATGTAACAGAAACAAATGGTATATATATAAACATTGCATGAATACTATATGAACATTTTATGAATGACAGTAAAGTTCAATATATATATATATATATATATATATATATATATATATATAAACATTGTATGAATTATGAATCCCATATTGAACTTGGATATATGTAACATAAACAAATTGTACATATATGAACATTCTATGAATACTGTATGAACATTGCATGAAAACTATATGAACATTTTATGAATGGAAGTATAGTTCAATGTATATTTATAATGTATAAACGTTGTATGAATTATGAATGTCATATTGAACCTTGACATATGTAACAGAAACAAATGATATATATATATATATATGACAATTTTTTACGAAACCAAACTTTATAAATGTCAATGATAACAACTGCACTCAATAAAACAAAACGTGTTTCTAACATTCAAATCAACACAATAACAAATGTAACATTACGAAATTATTATTTTTGCACAAGATAATTTGAACATGTCTTTCTATTGTGTCTAACTTGACGGCATCTACTGCAAGTCATTTTTGTCCTTTTGAATTTCACGTCAGTAAACCCCTTCCATCTTTCAAGTTTTGGTATACCGCTGTACAAAATTAATACAAAACATATATTCTAATTTCATTAGAAATATATACTGTAATTTTGAAAAAAAAATAAATGGACTTTCATACACAAATGATATACATTTCGTATAATCTTCATACACTATTAAAAAAAATTCAGACTTCAATGTTACACAAATTTATAATCACTTCTTATAACTCGTACACAGTTAATATATCATTCATTGTCCTATACAATACTCAAATTTAACAAACACAATACATTTTCAATACAAAATTAATATAAAACATATATTATAATTTAAATAGTAACATATATTGTACGTCAAAATTTATCAGGTTACTAAAAAAAGAAGTGAAATATGCAACTATGAAAATATTCTCGAACTTATAGAAAAAATGACTTATACGTTGAAAGCAATCTGAAAATAATCGTAAAATTTTGGAAAGAAGACTACTTGTAACGTTGATCCAAATATGTTTGAAAATGACAATAAGTATTCTGAAAATCCGAAAATATTTGTTATTATCTAGTTGAGTTTTTTAAGGAATTAATTCAAAAAATATTATTTTAACTAACTAGAGATATTTAAGACAATGGTGATAATTTGAAAATGTTTAATATGCCTAAAAATGTGCTAATCATATATTTAACTTTAACTAAACTCCCTAAAAAGTGCAACTATTCATAAATGTAGAAATTAATAAAGAAACAAAAGTAATGCTAATAATTTATCTTCCTTTAATTTAACTCAATAAAAAGTTAAACTCTTCAAATTCTGAGGCGTGCAACATTGAATAAATGCAGTAATTATGACTGGCAAAAGCCACTTAATTTATATTGTCATAAATTCTTAATCATTAAAACTAATAACTCATTATCACTTTATCTACTTAATTTTTAATAACAAATCTTTTTAATAAAATATAGTTAACAGTATAATTACTAATAAAATGTTATAGAGTGAGATATTAAATGCTACAAAATGAAATTGAAACTCTAATGTCATGACTTGATAATAATACTACATATAATGCTACATACAAAATTTACTCAAAAATTTATTCATTTTATTAACATCTCAAAATTTGATTCTAACATGTATAAGTCACTTACATGAAGTGCGGAATTTAAGAAATAAGTACAAGTCTCAAGCCTTTGTTTCTCAAATAGATCAAAGAACTAAAGGAAGAACTAGAGGGTCTGCCCGAATAATAAACAACTATCTCTCAACTGTTCTTTGACAAACCTCGAAGATGCGAGAAGAAGAGCAATCACATGATACCAGACTCGAAATTTACATAAGTGTAGAAGCAAGGAGTGAGTACCAATTTTAGGGTATATAATTATTAATAATTTGTTTAGAAATAATATTCTAACAATTTTCAAGATTACATATCTAAGTGGAGGTTGTTAAGGTATATATTATCAACCATGCATTTAGAGTTGGTATATTATAATAATTGTGATGGTTAAAAGTCTAAGTGAGAGATTGTTTGCATATATACTTTAACCATATGTTTAGATATAATATTTATTATAGAAGAATTATTTATTTAGTTTTAATAGATCACATATTCATTTATGGTGTGTGTTTGCTTATATAGTACATGATTTATTGTACAGATTTTTAGCTTATACACATAAGATTAAATCATCGATTCTTATAAGTATGAAATTTTTTGTGTACAATCTAAGATGGAAATTGGGCATGTCATCGATACGATTATAGCAAAAGATTATAAATAATTTATCTTGATTATGGGAGCGGTATAATTTCAACTTCTTGAGCTAGTACATTTTGAATGTATTGAAAGGGATCGAGTAGAAACAGTTGTTTTAGACTAACTGACAAAAACATATTCTTTAAAATGTTAAATGTACTTATATCCTGATATAACTACTATGATCTGTATATATTAATTATTGTGTTTATTTATGAAAAGGTGTGATTCTTGTATGGGTCAATATGTCTGCCTGTTAGATTGGATTATAATAATATACATTGGTGAAATAATAAGTTAATTGATGAAATTCATGTCTCTATATAGAGATTGATGATATGTCTTTTTGATAAGCTTGTAAATTTTCATCGTGTTAAACTTTGCAAGTAGATTTATGAATTCGACAATTAAAATAAGTTAAGCAGTGCTCTAAAGGAAATTAATCATTGAAGTAAAATTTTTAGTAATTTAATTTATTGATTAGTATCTCGAATCTTAAGAGGAATGCAATTACGAATTTCTAGTGGAACGGTTTGTATTTTTTTATGTTGAGATTAACTCAAATTAATCATTTGAAATTATTTCCATAATAGGAAGTCTTTGTAATTAATTATTTTGTCCTATAGTGCCCATATTTAACTAGAACTCAGAATCTTATTTCTAGAATAAGAAAAAGGAAAAAATAGTGTGAGTTTTCTTGTTCAAGAAAAGAGGCGTGGTTTTTCTTCTCATTTTTGAACTTGGAAGAAATCTTTATAAATAGAGTTTCTTCTAACCTAGAAAGACGATAAGTTTTCTCTACGATACTTGCCCACCCAAGTACTGAGAGAGTTTGAATGTGAACTTGGATCACTGTAGAAAACCGTTGTCTAACTTGTGGATTCACTTGAAGGTCTGTCTAACTTGTGAATTTGCTTGAAGGTATTTACTCATACTTCAAGAGGTAATTCTTGAATAGAATTTCAACAAGTTTATGTGTTCTAGCATGGTTATATATGTCATATCATAAACTTATTGATTATCTATAATTCACAACGAAAGCATACCAGAATCAAACTGCTTACATGAATATCCGAGTATCCGAACCTCGAATGTTGAAGTGAACCCAATGGCAAAATTTCCACAGGTTTCCAACTCAGTATCTCAAATCCTCAAAAAGACTTAAAATCTAAAATCGACAGTTTTCATAGACCAGATTCTACATTCTAAGACTGATAGAATCGACGAAATTTCATTCCGACACTCGAAACTCCAAAAGATATCGAAAATCACTTTTTAATAACTTTAGCCTTTAAAACTCAAAACTTACAAAATTTTCAACTTTAGACTCAAAGTTCAAAATCCTTTTAAACTCAATTATAGAAGACTCAGGGTCAATATCGAAAAGGAAAAAATGATAAATTTATGAAACTTCCGAAAAGTGACCAACCGAGTCATTTCAAATTTGCCGATTATATATAAGATTTATAGACCAACTCTATTTTGTTGGTCAATTGAGCAAAGAATGCTTCCCAAATTTTTGGAGTTTTTATAATGTGAGAACATAATTAGATTTTTTAAAGGGAAAACAGTCAAAAAGTACTCTTAACTTTGGTTTATTAGTTGACTATACTGTTACCGTTGAAATAAAGTTATTCTTACTCCTGTTTTTACTAAAATAGGGAATGAATCTTTTTTCATGATCCGGATTAAGAATAAATGTGAGTAGGGGCACAAATGATAAAATAAGTAACGATAGGGTAAGAATAACTTCATTTTAACGGTAAGGACATCGCCAACTAATAAACTCAAGTTAAAGGATATTTTTTACCCTTTTTGCTCTATTAAAACCATCTCAATCATATCGATTTTTCTTCGACATTGGTATTGTTTCGGTCACTTTTCTTTTCTTTTTTTACTTTTAAAATATCAACTCAAAATTATTAAAAATACTTTTTCGCAAGTGTGTTCTTGAAGAAGCACTTCAATTATTCACCAAGAAGCTAATAATATAAAACTTTGTTAACATATTGTTTGATCTTAAATTTATAATAGGAGTATTTGTTAGTTTTTGACATATTGTTTGATGACTTCTATAATATAATCTTTTTGTAAAACTTGATCAATTAAAGATTAATTAAAGGAGAAAGACCCGGAGTAGTCGACAAAAGACTTAGAACTTCGGTTATATTTATAGTTGAAAAGTGTTAGAAAATATATTTATATAAAATTTAACATATTGTTAATATATAAATATATTCTCAGACATGTAAGGTTTTTCGATTCGATTAGAAAAATTATTTTTCTTTTACAAATCAAAAAGACCATCTCAATTGTTTGGTAGAGAATATACTTAAATAAAAATCCAAAATTTTATTAAAAAATTAAATAAATTAATTCGATATGATTCGATTCGATCAATTTTACATATTCGTTGACACCCCCTACTTTGAAGTATATGCCACTGATGTCAGTGTAATGTAGTTTTCCTGGAGCATAAAATAGGAGCACTCAACCTTGTGCAATAGTGGGCTTTAAACAGTCCCTCTGTAAAACGAATCTATTTTGAGATAGGGTTAAGAGGAACAATGACTTCTACAATTTTCTTCAATTAAATAGTGGATTAGATTTATGGGGAAAAGGAGGAAGAAGGTGGAGAAGGAAGAGAAGAAAAGGATGAAAATCTAAATTTGTCATATTTCTTTTAGTGAGATCAATAATTAGGGTTGGTTATGATTATGGTTAAAAATCAAATCAAATTGTAATTTAAATATAATCGATTAAAAATCAAAGTTGGTTTGGTTTAGTTTGGTTTTAAATTTTAAAAATCAATATTATTTGGTTTGATTTTGATTTTACTAAATAATAACCACAAAAATAACTAAAACTTAACTGATAAATTAGATATATAAATTTTATAATTATTTATATATTATTTATAAATAAAAGATAAATATTTTGTAAAATTTGAATCAACTTAAGTCTTTAATTTTATCATTTTCTCAACCCAACACTTTAACCCAACTATAACAATCTTAAGTCCAAGTCCATTTTAGTTTATACCTACCATACTCACAATAGTCACACTCTCGCTTAATTGAATCACTTTGTTCGAGTTATGATAACTCTAATATTGCTTAATTGAACAGAAAGTAGCTTTTCTGTGTATTGTTCATGTACTAGGTGTTTGGGTCTATCGAGATATTTACGTCATCAAACAAATTATTACTTTCAAATCGAATAAACTAGAAAAATTGAACCGCATCAAAGCAAACCAATAATAACCAAATTGATGATTTTTTTTTCGTTTGATTTGATTTTAGAAACTTAATATACCAACTAGATTGGTTTGATTTTGATATTAATCAATACCAATCCAAACCAAACCACGAACACCCCTACCAATAATTATAGTTATCCATAGCCAAAGTGAATTCTCAATTATATTTATATATCACAAATAAAAATATTTTATTAGAAAAAATAAAATACATAATTTTATTATATATGTTCCATTAATGTGTCATAAAAGATTTCCTAATTTTCTTATCGTGTACTTTTTACACTGTCTGTTAATCATAATCCCAATAGGTTTCTAAATCAAGAACTTTAATTTTAAAACCTTGCCTACAAATTGAGTTTTTATGTTTTTCTGATTTCTCATCCATTTTGTCATGTTTTATTATAATGTTATTAATATATATGTCTACAATAACTATATTCTTTATATTATGCCTCACGAATTGCACCAGCTTGTGTTGACGATACTTAATACTTTCGGTCATAGGTTTCATTTTGTTTGTATAGTTTCTTGGTTAGATGAAAACAATACATGTCCCATGTATCAGACTCACGTTAGTGTCGTGACATGTACTCTGATGATGATATTCGTTCCTAAATATTTTTCAAAAATTCAAGATATAATTTTTTTTTATTTTGCCCTTAAAATTAATTATTTTTAAATTAAATAATATTGATTATTTAAGGAAAAATAAAAAACATATTTTCATAACAATTGATTTGAAAATGAAGAGTTTATAAGAAAACTTTTGAACAACTTTGGAGAATGTTTTACATTTGTTTGGTTCTTGGTTGGTTGATTTATAAATGTTGGTGTCTCTATTTATACCACAATTATAAGGCTAAAGTATAAATGAAAATTGTTAAGCAAGTATTTACAATTTAATCCCTATCCTAGAATTCTTTTCTAGAATTCTCTCTAAGCCTAGAATTCTAAAGTCTTTCAAAAACTCTTCTAGAATATTTTAGTGTCTTCCACAAACCTCTTCAAGACTCTAGATTCCTCCCCCTCCCTCCCCCCTTGTATTATGCCTAAGTTATCTTACATAAATCTCAAAGTGTAAGACTTAGCCACATTTTATCTTTATTTTTTTTTTACAAAAATTTCCTAAAATATCAGTCATCCAGATTTATAATTGGATGTCCGGATACATAATTGAATGTCCGAATACATTAATTATGCCCTATAATAAGTGCCAATATATTGCAATAAAATAGGAATAAATCTTAAAAATCTAATTATATCTCATAAATTATGCTTACGTTTCTTTTTACTATCAATTAGACAGATGTTAATCTTAGCCGAACGAAGAAATTCAAAATTTAAATCACTTCCCCGGGTTCATCGAAGAAACCTTTTAAAGTGATAAAGAGATACAAAACTTTGATGCGTGCAATTTCGTATATTAAAAGATAGAAAAGGGATACACATGCTCTTAACTTGCTTGAATTGAAAATTGACGATTCTTGTTACATATCGATATCGATATATATGGTTGATACAAATAGTTTGGATGTGAAAGTGAATCAATTGTACATGGATAAAGCTACTCTAATGACTGTAATGACAAAATACAAAATAGATATAGCTTCAATTTTTGAGTTGAAATATCTGATAACAAAAGGTATGTGATCAGAATTATTGTGTTGTAATACATTTTCTTTTTATACAACAGGAACATGTCAATCTTGTTAAGACATTCCAAAATTTGATACAGTGAAGCGAGGTATTGCGATACAAAAGTGATAAAATTGTTGTTGGTCAAAATATTGATTTGTGAATCTCAAATCACCCATTGCAGCAAAATTAAATATTGATGTGTTGAGAAAAAAATTGGTCATCTGATACATCGTTGAGGTGAAGAAACAAGAGTTTGAATTTTTAATGTATTCGTTATGCATTGATAGTTGAAGAGATGCCTAACTTTGGTATATCATTCATACCTCCTATAATATTGTGTAATTATTCTTTGAATTTTATTTTCGAAATGGATAATTATGTATTTGTTCATGCAATAATAGAATGTTGTGTATCCGATACATTCTTTCATATATCAGCTATATGATTTAGTATATGTAACATTATGATTCATAGAATTGTGCATCTAATACACAATTTGTGTAGTTGTGTTTGATTAAAAGTTGTATTTGATATTAGCATAATTTAAAAGTCGAATATTGTATACATGATTCATTGTGTTGTGTCTCTAATACGTGATTTAATATATGTATTGGTTTGCTCCATATTTATTATATCAGATACATAGGTGCATAATCTTCACATTTTACCTCAAACCAAACAAACTTTTGATAATAACATTTTGTTATCACCGTTTATAATTTGATACATATTTGTGTGACACTTTAATGTATCATATATCTAACTTAAGAAGTTTCAGATGCATTGTTGTGTGTCAAGATCACTATTATGTGATGTATCGTAGTGTTGATAAAATTGTAATGCATCATAGTATTGAAACAAAGGCATTATGCATTAATTAAGAAATAAAATTAACTTAATACAATAAAAATCTAGTTAATGTATTCCACACCATAGCGGTAAGATAATTTATTAATTTAAACACGATACATTGTATATGATGAAAATGTATTATATCATAATGTTGAATGAAAATATTATACATTATTTAAGAAACAAAAACAATTGGATACATTAAAAATTTGAACTCATATATATCAAAAAAGACGAACAAGAAAAAATTGAAAAAAAATAATAAACAATTTGATCTGTTTCGAATTCTTCTTCCCAACATTTATTTTAGAAGACAAATATACATCCACTTTTTTCTAGATCACTTTAAAAGACAAATGTACACCCTTCTTCTCATTCTCCTTCTCAAGATTCACTCTTTTATCCTTTTTTCACAGTTAACATTGACGTCACCCATGAATCTCGATCCGAAGTCCTTATCAAAGCATTTTTTCACAATCAATTTAGAAGTCGAAGATGTTTCTTTCTTCAACTATATTGGTTAAGCCCAATATGGAAATATGGACGTTCATCAATAGATTAATAGGATAATTGTGGAAAATTTGTGCGTGCCAAAGGGAGCAAAAAATCGTGGGAATCGAAAGTTGAAAAACAAGAAAAGGATGGAAGAAATTTATGGATTGAAATCAGAAAGTGATAAACATGAGTTTGGGGAGTGAAAATTATGTATCAGTTTTGTGATACGGTCAAAAGTAAGGGATATTAAAAAAATTTAGAATTGATGGGGAATAATAAAAATTATGAAAAAAAAATGTGTATATGAGCAATTTTTCCTTTTATTTTTGCATACTAAATAAGGACAAAGTTCATAAAAATATTTTACGTCATTTCAATAATGTTTACCTGCAATAAAGTTCATACCAAATTTGTTATATGGTAATCTAAAAATTAGACTAAGATGTTATAACTAGTTAATTAAACTGTATTGGTAACATAAAAGTATTTTATACTGCAATACACATAACTCAAATTTAAATTTGAACTTTAATATTGATATTGATTTTGATATTAGATCTGGTTTGACGCTAGCCGGTTTGAAATATAAGCTCAATGTTCATTAATCATTCGATATGGCTTTACGCAATGTGCAAGAAAGAAAATAATTTAATAGTTGGCTGAGAAAATAAAAAATATGTGCCTTCCAAAACTAATTCAGATAATTACAAGCTGATAAATTAAAATGTTTTAGTTACCAAAAACAGGTAACTATAAATTTTGTCAAACAAGTTCGCAAGTAACATTAAACGTTCTCTTAATGATCATAAATATTCATATATAGTGAAAGTAAGACTTGATATACACTTCAAATATTTTAGGATAACATTCATAAATAGTCATTATAACAAAATTAATTATATTTAATTGCAATAGTTTATATAGTTATGTGTTATAGTTATAATTTAAGTTGTCTTGTTTGTATAATTCGCGGTGAGTATGTATAATTCAACTATTTTTGTATACACTCGAAATAACGAATTTATACAAATACAAACATCTGAACTTTAAACAGTTATACAAATTATATTGCGAAAAAATTATATTACACAATAATTATACAAATTCTGAGTTTTACAAACATACGACTATACTAAACTAATAAATCAAATAACATAATTATAATTCAAAACAAATCGTGAATTGTAATTAAAACAAACTGTAACTATATTAACTAATTAATTAATATATAGATTTCAGAAATCCCAACATAAGTAGTAAATTATTTGTAGGTTAGCAGCTAGTATAATACAGCGGTTGTAGCTAGCCAATAAGCCATTATATTTCTTTTGTTATTTCTTGATCTTTGATAGTTTGTTGTTACTATTTTCGCCTAATTTTAACTGTTATTGTTTTATATTGTAGAGTCAAATGTTAAGAATTTGATTAATATTTAATAATGTACTTTTTCATCAAATTGATATGTAAAAATTTATAATTTATAATATTTTTTATATAATTTTTTAGTATTTAAAATTTTTGTTCGAAGTATCGAATCAATATAATGTAATTTTACTTTAAAAATTAGTCAAATTAACTTTTAAAAAATGTAATATGACTGTAGACAGAAAATTTTTATTGATAAATTCATACAAATTTGGACTAAAACTTAAATTTATGATACGTTGACCAAGTCCAAATTATATTTGGGTCAGTCCATTAAATTGACAAGAGGAGCCTAACTCATGTTCTTCAAGCCCAATGACCAAAATTATTTGAACGAAAATACTCCTAAAATCCTAGCTCAAGCTTATATAAAAAGGTCTTCATAAGACCAAGAAAAAGGAGGAAGAAAGAAGAAAACACATAGAGAATCCTTGCTTTTTAGTTGTGATCTGCAAGTCTGAAGAAAATACATAGAGAATCCTTGTTTTTCAGTGGTGATATGCAAGTCTTCCATATAAAAAGAATCTTCGCTTCAAGTGTTGAGCCGCAAGTACAAAGAAGTCTTCGCTCCAAAAGTAGAGCCGCAAGTATTCCATTAGATCAAGAACATCATTGAAGAGAAGAATTAGGGGATGACATATATTTTCTTAAAGATTTTAATAAAGATTGTAATATTTGGATAAATTTAAATACAAATACTGTTGTTTGCTTGCTATTTTTCTTTCATTTTTGCTGTATTTCAGGATTGAAACTTTAAACGCTTATAATGACAATTATAATGACAATTAAAAGTGGACAGATAAAATATATAAATCTGTTGTTTTTTACTTTAATTAATTTATTATAATTATTGTTCAATATGTTTTATTGTGCCTTCATATTCATTACTTCCCTTTTCACATTGCTTTGATTTGTTTTTTTCGTGAGTTGATGGTATATGAAAATTACTTCTCCATTTCAAAGGTAAAAATGCAATTTGCATACACATTATCTGAAACTACACTAAAGCGGCACTCTCTATGCTTCATATTATGAACACAAGTAGTATTTTAAACTTTTATGTTTAACCCAAAATAAACAATTTTTTACATAATTAATAAGATTATTAATTATATCTTCAAATATATCCTTATTTAAAAATAATTGAATGTTTGCATAGTCAAGAAACTATAAACAAGTACTACTATTCAATAAATTTGATGAAATTTAATAGTTGAAAAAACAAGAAGAAGAAATTAACAACGCTTCCAGAAAATACATAAGAGTATACTAGCTAGTTATACTTTTCTAAATATAATAAATAAAATTTGACAAAATAATCCCAATATGACTAGTATATCTTCTAGTAGCTCTCAATTTTTTTCCCACAAGAAGAAAAGGTGGGGAAATGACAAATGCGAAGAAAACAGTAGTATTGTTAAATTTCAAACATTTATTTATTGGGATATTATTATTTTAATTATTAATTAATTACAGCATGCGCGTTATAAGAAATCCGTTTCAAACTTTTGCAACAAAATTTTGATACTTGACAACACGTGGGACCACACATGCATGTTTTTCAACAACAATTCAGTTTCAGCTCCTACAAAAGCAACGCTCTTTTCTCCTTTCACAAAGAAAGAATAAAAGGTACTCTATTCATCCCGTATTATCTATCATAATTTTTATCTTTAGAGTTAAATTATAAAAAAAAAAAATTTGATTAATATTTTAAAAAATATTTTTTATCATATTTATTTTGCAAGAAATTATAATTTATAATACTTTTCATATAATTTTAGAATATCTAATTTTTTGTTTAAAATATTAAATTAATGTGATCTAATTTACCTTTGAAAAATTAATCAAATTGATTGATTAGCGCAATATGACAAATATTTCCGAACAGAGAAAGTACTATTCCTTATTTACCCTTTTTATTAGATAGTGTTTTATTTTTCAACATAAAATCTTTTAACATAAATCTAGATTTAATTAAACTTCAATGTCAATATTCCAACACATAATAAAAAAAACAAACAAAAGTACTACTTCTTGTTTAAATTGTTTCACTTAATTTAATTTGACATTGTGTATATATATAAACGTTATATAATTTTTCTTTTTTTAAAAATATATTAGAATATTTAAAAATTGTAATCTTAAATTAATAAAGTACGAGAATTATGAGGTGTAAGATTTAATTTTGAGAGGAGACAAAAAATACTAAGTAATCTTTTCATTTGTTCAGTTTTGGTGATTGAATAGAATCAATTGATACTTGTTGTTGGTGGGAGGGTAGCATATATCACATATAATTAATTAAGGTGCACGAAAATGATTTGAACTCTATAATCATAAAAAATGTTATGTAAAAAATTAAAATTAAAAAATAAAATAAATATCATTTGTTAAAATAAGTTGGTTAACAAACTAAAACTCCCTCCATCATCTTTACTTATACATAGGAGTGTTCGCGGATTGATTTGGATCAATTATTGATCAGAACTAAAATTAAATCAACTTAATTGATTTTAAAATTATCAAAATCAAACCAAATCAAATATAATATATATTTATCAGTTTGGTGGTTATCCATTTTTATTTGGTTTGATTTGGTTATTCGGTTATTGATCATATACAAAAATAAAAAATAATAATTCATTCAAAATATGAAAAAGTGACAACAATCCATTCAAAACGAAAAATAATTAAAATGACTTAGATTATTGAACTTTCGATTAAACTTACTATCAGTAAAACTTTAAAATTCACTATATTGATCTAGAAGGAAGAGACAATTACATTTTCAGTTCCACAACGAATTGTCATAGACACTCATATACATGAAAATCGATAAGATGAATGTTTTTCATCTTAGACATTTTTGCTTTCAGTAACTAAATTATAATGAAATTTTAATGAAAATATATACAAGATCTTTAAAATTGTTTATATAAATAACATATTAAGTGTATATATTAATAAAATATATATGTATAATTCATCGGTTCGATTTGATTATTTCTTCAAGTTTTTGAATAAATCATAACCAAACTAAATACTATTGATTTTTAATATTTAAAATCAAACAAAATCAAACTTAAATTAAATTTAATTTATCGGTTTGGGTAGATTTTATTCAAACTGTGAATACCCTATTTATATATTATACTATTTTGGGATGTTCAACAATTTGTCCAATTTATAAACTCAAGAATAATTTATCATATTGTATCTATTTTACCTTTGGTATTATAATACTTTTCAATTTTCGCTATATGACTTATATTTAATAAGAGTGATTTGATAAAATTATCCTTATCTTTATCGTTTCTTGTTTCTTGTGTCAAGTCAATAGTCGAGAACTATTGTTGAATATAGAAGTATATAAATTAAAATAATGGAAGCAAAATATATACCTACGCACATTGTAGTTTAGTGGTGAGATTATTTCATTTTTAATCAAAATTTTTGAATTTGAGCCGTAATATGAAAAAAAATTACATTGAAAACACCACTCTAAATAGATTTTACGATACATGACTCAAATTTAATGATCTTCAATACAAATTTGAAGAAAGAATAATACGAAAACTTTCACATATAGCCACTTAAAAATAGCCTAATTACTTTCTATAGCTAAGATTTGATAATTACAATTCGTAGCTACATGTTATATGGAGGAGAGAGTCGAGCGAGACTGGGAGAGAGAGGGAAAAAAAGTGAGAGAAAGGTGAATTATATATGTATATTAGTTAGATAATTGTATATTATACATATGTATTTGTATATATGGCAAGCGAGATTGGAAGAGGGAGGAGCGAGGCGAGAAAGAGAGGGCAGAGAGTGGGAGAGAGGTGAATCGTATATGTATATATGATAAATAATTCTATATTATACATATGTATCTGTATACTCAACGAATTATACGTATACAAACGTGACTAATTATATAAACTCAAAGTCAACCCACATAATTAATATATAATATTAATTGCGAGTAATGATTATAACAAACTTTTGCTATAATAATTACTTCCTCTGTCCCTGTTTACTTGCCCATATTTTCTCTTTTAGATATCCCTATTTACTTGTCCATTTTGACAAATCAAGAAAGGATAAATTTGTTTTTCCTATTATATCCTCATTTAAACTTTTTGAAAATTTCATAATTTTAATCCATCATTTTTGAAATCATATTTAATAAGAATAAGATTATAACTTCACTATGTTAATTATTGTTATCTTAATATTTGTATCTTTTATAAAATAAACAATTAAATAGAAACAAAAAAATAATTAAATAATATTAATTTGATTAACCGCTTAATTTTGCCACAATAATAAAAAGCACTTGACAATCCTAGAAAAGGAAAGTTCGCCCACACCCAGGCAGCCGTACCCCGCCCCGCGTCCCAAAAATTAAAATTCATCTTCGTCACGCTTCCCCCTTTTTATCTTTTTCAGTTGCCTCTTCATACGCATTTTTATTTCTCCTCTCTCTCTCTCTTAAATTCTCTATTGCTTACTATACCAGCTAGGGTTTTGTTTTTTTTTACACAGAAAAAATGGGGCAACAATCGCTGATCTACAGTTTCGTTGCGCGAGGAACTGTGATTCTCGCCGAATACACTGAATTCACCGGTAATTTCACAAGTATAGCTTCACAGTGCCTCCAGAAACTTCCGGCTTCTAATAACAAGTTCACCTATAACTGCGATGGCCATACTTTCAACTATCTCGTCGAAGAAGGCTTCAGTAAGTCATTTTCCTTCTCTTTTTCTCTTCCTTCTGATATTTTTGCTAATTGATTTTCCTGATCCTGTCATCCATACATCTACGATTGTTTTTCTTGTTGTGCGGCTGTTTTCCATCCAGTTTTGCTTAATTTCATTGTTCTGTTGATTGTTTGATTTCAAATTAGTGTTGTTTAGATCTTGTGGGAATACCGGGTTATAATAATAAATTTTGTGCTAATTAGTTTAGTTAATGCGGAATTTTCCATTGGATCTCAATCATTTCGGTTATTGCTTCATATTTTTTTTCCTTATCCTCCTTGTTCGGTTGCTGAATTTGATTTCGGAATAGTCAGTCTAGACCCTAGATCTTTGTTAAATACTACTAGTATCTAGTAAGTAACAATTAATTTTCGTGTTAATTAGTTTAGGTAGTGCAGAATTTTGCTCTGGATCTGATTCATTTTGTTGCCAACTTTTTTTCCATCTTTTGCTTGTTTTTCCTCCTTCCTGTACCCCACCAAGGGTAGGGGTAAGGTATACATACACAGGGTATTTCTGTTGTTATTGTTCTGTTGGTTGTGTTTGATTTTTTGAGTAGTGCAGTCTAGATCTCAGTAGAATACTGATAAGTAATATTATATTGGTAATTGGTTTAGTTAGTGCTTAATTTTTCTCTAGATCGGTTTGATTTCATTTACAATTTTACATATACACACTCTTTCCATCTGCTTAGGCCTTGTTGGACATAGTTACCTTTACTTGTCCAGGTAAGAGGTACCTTGTGGAATAGTCATCGAGGTGCAGTCAAGCTGCGGGGAAACAGAGTCATTTTGAAAAAAGAACACCTACCTTAGTAAGATATGAAAATTTCCCTGTATTAGCAGAGTAGAAGATATGAACTACATCTACCTTAGTTAAGACATGGAAATTTCCCAAAATTTCCCTGTATTAGCAGAGGAGAAGATATGGACTACTTATACCTTAGTAAGATGTGAAAATTTCCCTGCAATTAGCAGAGGAGAATATATGGACTATAGACATCGAGGTACACTCAAACTGGGCAAGAGTCAGTACACCATTTTCCAATTTAAAAAAAGATCTACCTAAGTAAGACATGAAAATTTCCCTCTAATTAGCAGTGAAAGTAGATATGGACTATTTTGGAAGATATCAGTTTTTTGTGTAAATTTTCTTGTACATCTGTTGTTATGGATGTATATCATGCTAACATCTTCAATAGATCCTATATTTTCTTCAGTCTTTTTCTTAACAAGATTAAGTGGCATTGTACTTTTAATACATACATTGTAATTTGATAAGAAAACATACTGGTTTTGCTCATTTGCAGATTTTCATTTGAATTGTGTAGCAACTACACACTGCTTTTAGATTTCAACATAACAAATTTGAGCAGTAGTTTATTTTTATTCAAATTGGAATGAACAACAAATCTAGAAGAAATTTATGCACTCTCCTTGCATTTTCCACATCTTTCAGTCTTGATAGTTCTTCAGACTCTGATTTGTAATTTTTGGTTCTCTTTATGTCCAATTAGATGATGATTGCTTGCCTGACAAATAATATGTAATGCTCCATTCCTTCTGTGTCTTTTTTCATGCTGACATTGTTATACCCTCTGTACAAACAGCATACTGTGTTGTTGCTGTGGAATCTGTCGGTAGACAGATCCCAATTGCGTTTTTGGAGAGAACCAAGGAAGAGTTTACCAAGAAATATGGTGGAGGCAAGGCTGCTACAGCTGTTGCCAACAGTTTAAACAGGGAGTTCGGGTAAATATCATTTTCTTTTTATTCTCTTTCCCCCTCTCCTCTTTAATTGTTGGTAATACTGAAAGTGATAGATGCCTTCATTCAAAAATCAAAATGATAATTTACAGGCCCAAGCTGAAGGAGCAGATGCAATACTGTGTAGATCATCCAGAAGAAATCAGTAAGCTTGCAAAGGTGAAGGCTCAGGTTTCAGAAGTTAAAGGTGTGATGATGGAAAACATTGAAAAGGTAGAAAGACACTGTTCTAGAGGACATATTTATGTCTTGGTCTTAAAAAAGGATTGACAATTGGAAGTGGATTTGATTTGTTGATGAGAACTGTGTCCTTGTAGGTTCTTGATCGTGGGGAGAAGATTGAACTTTTGGTGGATAAGACTGAGAATCTTCGCTCACAGGTTTGTAATGCAATGACCATTCAATGTCCTGTTCTTAAATATTTGGGTCTTGAGCCGTAGATGGATGAATCTCCACTCCTAGTTATATGAATAGGAGCCACAGTCAGGAAGATTCATCTTTTTTTGACTGGTAGCACATGACGAGTACTATGTACTACTAGTTTCAGCTAATTAAATGTGGTTTGAATTAATTTTACTTAGTGAACTTGAAGGTATAACGATTTTGCTGCATATTTTTTTTTTCAAGATATTTCTAATGGTTAAGCTTAAGACTGGTCAACGGACCGAAACCGGTTCACCGGACCGGAACGAACTGGTACCGAACCGGAACCTGTTGACCGGTATGTTGACCGGTACTGGGATGAACCGGACCGGAATTACCGGGATGAATAATCGGTTCCGTCCCGTTTCACTATATACCGGGATGGAACCACCGGGACGGAACCGGAACGGACCGGGATGGAACGGGACGGGATAAACGGGACGATATTTTTTGGGATTACGAAAATATAATTATTTTTTTTTCTAAGTGTAAATTAATAGTTTTTAAATTTATACTTTAATTTTTTACTTGAGTTTATTTTAAAGATATTTTTAAAAATTTTTTTTTGTTAAGTTTGCTAGTAAATTCTAATAAAGTTTTCAAAATTTAAATCTTTTGAAGTTTATACTTTATAAGTTATTACTTATATTCATTAATATTTATTTTATAAGTTATATTTATAACTTGTGTCTTGTAAATATTAAATAAATAAAATTTGTAATTTTAAAAAATTAAATTGAAATAAGGATAAAACAATTACAAAAATTAAAAAATATCAATTTAATTTATTTAAATTTGTAACAAATTACAATTTCAATTTACAACTATTTGTAGAATACATAGTTTACGCAGCCACCTTCTAGGAAGGATTCTGTTTCAACTAAATCTCGAATGTAATACTAATAGTTGTATAGTCTCGTAAATCCTCTTTCTAACTCAGCTATGGATTGATTATAATATAAAATATAATTTATAGAAAATATAAATATAAATTATATAAAATATAAAATATAAAAAAATTAATATATATTAAGTAAACCGGATCGAAATCGGACCGGAACCGGGAAGAACCGGTACCGGTACACTGGTACGAAATCACGGTTCTGTCCCGTTCCGTGTACCGGTTCAGACTATCCCGTCCCGTCCCGTAGGCAACCGAAACGGGACGAACCGGAACGAACTGGAACGGTACCGTACGTCCCGTTCCGTTGACCAGTCTTAGTTAAGTTCAGGTCATAGATAGAAAATTGCAGGTGAGAAACTACTGTTGGGCAGTCATTTATCTATATTGATTTACATGTTATATTTTGCAATTGCTTAGATAACTTTACTTTCGATTCCATCCATTACACACACACCTAAAGGTTAGTGACCTCTTTAACTTTGTTGGCAACTTTAGGTAAAGGTTTATTTGCTCCAGTGTGCTGGATCCCATGACCTGTTATTACATGATTACACACCTACTCGTTTCCTTTTCTTGCTACCTTCTTTTTCTAAACTTGTACTTGTGTGTTATATTGTTTTCCTCTTTTGTTGCTTTATTGCAGGCACAAGATTTCAGGACACAAGGAACAACAATGAGGAGAAAGATGTGGTTGCAGAACATGAAGATCAAGCTTATAGTTTTGGGAATTATTATTGCCTTGATTCTGATCATAGTTTTATCTGTGTGTGGTGGTTTCAAATGTCACTAGTGTGGTTTGTCATCTTACTAGGCTGGATGTTAATTGAAAATTGTGGCACTTTTGTAGCACTCACTGGCTTGGCAGTTCCATTATAATTCTTTTCTTCTTTTATTGTGATGTCTTGCAATCTATCGTCTCTGTATCATGTATAGCTTGTATTGCTGAATTCTTCTGAGTATATTATTGAAAGAGTCTCCTTCCTAGTTTCACCACACCACATAATTGATATTGTTGGATAGAAAAAGATACTGAGAATAGAGCTAGTAGAGAAGGAGTACTCTTTTCTTTTCTAAAAGCGTAGTTTATTCCTGCATCTATGACTCACAGGAATTCTTGTTTCCTCGAATTGAATTCTTAAAGCTGCATTGCCAGGGAAGTTAATAATAGTACTTGGTTAAGGATTCTGTGAGGTTCCTTGTGCTTAAATTCAGAAAGGATGAAAGTGTTGTTTATCCCATTTCTATAATAATGAAAATGAGTAGGTTATGAAACATAATTAGTGTAAAGGAAGTAACATTGAGTGAAATATCTACAAAATATTAGAGGTTGATATAATCTATTTGCGTTATTCGTGTTAAATTTTATGAGATTATCTCTTGTGATGATCCTTAAATCAATACAATAACAAATCCAATCAAATTATATGAGTAGAGTCTTGTGAGAGGAAAGGATGTATGCAAATTTTGTGGGATAGAAATTGTTTTTGACAGATCAAAGCCAAGTTACAAAAGCAAAATAGCAAAATAAGTAAAGCAGATGAACATGTCATAGTAAAAATAAAGAACAAGATATCACACGAATATAAAAAATACTACTACTACATAAAGGGAAGATGAGAAGAGGAAACTAACCCCCTTCCTCTCCTATACAAAGGTCTGATATCACTCTGCTATCTATTATCATAATCTTTGACCGATCTCCATACCATCTTATATAAGGTCATATTTTCAATAAATCGATTTTGTGTCATAACTTGTCTAATCACCTCTTCCAAGTTCTCCATCCTACCTCTACCCCTTCTAAAATCTCT
This sequence comes from Solanum lycopersicum, assembly GCF_036512215.1. Classification (NCBI taxonomy): domain Eukaryota; kingdom Viridiplantae; phylum Streptophyta; class Magnoliopsida; order Solanales; family Solanaceae; genus Solanum; species Solanum lycopersicum. The sequence goes on from NC_090808.1 coordinate 56,888,892, forward strand.
TATAGCCAACCTCTCACGCTTCCTTATCGGTGCATCAACACTTCCTTTTCACATTAATGAACTATCTCAACCTCGGCTTCTTAATTTTTTTCACTAGGGAAGCAACCTTGTCCAATAGTACTTCATTCCTAATACCATCTTTTACTAGTGTGTCCACACATCCATCTGAGCATCCTCATCTCCGCTATCTTCACATTCTAAACGTGTATATTCTTTGACTGTAAAAACTTTGTTCATGCAACACTATTGGTCTAACTACCCGTTTTAGAACTTTGGTGACACATCCTTACCATATAATACTTCGGAGGCGAACCTTCATTTTGTCCATCATGTTCCAATACAATGTGTGCCATCATCATTCATCACTCTTTTTTCTCGGATTATAGATTCAACATACTTAAAATTACCTTTCTAGGGTATGACTTGCGTACAAAGGGGATCTAAAATTTATTTTTTATGGATTCAAAATTTAATATTCTTAGCAGTGAAGTAATTATATTTTAAAGTTATGGGTTCATATCTTTGTTGTAATTATAGTGATTTTTACACAAAAAATTATACTTCACAATGGATGTATACGATTCAAATGATTCAGTACCGTAATGGTGAACCTGTGCCTATTTGTGTATCAATCTTCACTTCCAACTCCGCTTAATGCATGTCACAAGATTTGCAGCCAAGTTACTCTGTTTTAGTCTTGCTAAACGTGAAACCTTTGGATTATAACGTATGTCTCCAAACTTCTAGCCTATCATTAATTTCACCGCACGTCTCTTCGATCAATAACATATCATCTGCGGATAAAATATTATAGGATACCTCATCTTAATATGTCGCGTTAATTTGTCCATTACTAAGAAAAATAAAAATAGGCTAAGGTCTTATCCTTGATGCAACCTCATCACGGATAGAAAATTTCTAAGTTATCTCTCACAAGTCTTATCAGGGTCTTAACTCCATTATACATATCCTTAATTGTCATGATATAAGCTATATGTACACCTCTAAACTCCAAATATTTCCACATAACACCCATAGACACTTTTAAATTTTTTCTTTTATCTCTATATTGCTCCAACAAATTCCTTACCATATCTATAATTTTTGAATCCAAGTTATTTCTTTGGTGATAAACACATCCCTCCTTATTCTCATCTCAACCGCTCTCTTTGAAAGTTTCATTGTGTGATATGAGCTCCCAAGTCAAAATTCCAAATAAAAATTAAAATAAGAAAGAATAAACCAAGTGTTTGTACACATGATATTGACCAAACAAAAGCAACTACTTAATAAGTAATCATTGGTTAGATACAAATATCAAACTTTGATTTTGTTACACCTTAAAATAAAAAGGGAATATCAAACTAACATTCTTATGTAACCACAATATTTTTAAAGAATAAACTCAAATATACATACTCTCTGACCAATTCTATTGTTGATCTTCCAATCATTTATGTCAATTAAATTTAAATGTATCTTGCTTTTTGCAATTTAATTTTGTTCTAATAGACGATATCAAAAGCAATATTTTTTTATTAACTTTATTTTTGTATATCTTCTGGCTATATCAATTGATTATATCTTCATATAATATAATAATCTTCTCGTAATTAACTACTCTTTCATAAATAATATTCAAGCATCATCTTTTCTATTTTAATCTATAGATATATAGTTATTTGACTTACAAAAAAAGTCAAAAAGTAATTCTATCGCCATTATTTATTTATTTGGCATAGGTTGAATAATTAAGTAAAAAAGTAACTTGATTACCAAATAAAAAATTTCTAAAACAAGGAAGGAGAACGGCTTTCTTTCATGCTTTCCTCCTCCTTTCACTTTTAAAATAAAAATTTGTTTGCGCTTCGCACGGTTATGAAAGACAATAAGATGTTAAATATATATATATATTATCTAGATATATCGTTGATGTTATAGTGAAAATATCTGGTTAGAATTTAGATGACCTTCGACAAAATCCTGAGTTACTCTTTTGAATCAAAAGAAGATATAAACGTACGACACTAAAGAAAAGTTTATAAATACAAAACAAAGACTCATAAAGAGAATTACAAAAAAAATTGTAACAATTTAAAAAAATAAAAAGATAAAATACGAAATATGCATACAATCTTTCGAGGTCTTGTTGACATCCATTCTCACAAGCCGATCACAGTTCAATAGCTTTCATTTTATTCTTCTAGTCAAACTAAAGCATGAACAAAATAAGTAATTATGTCATGAATAGTATATTAAAAATTATGAGAGTGATGAAAATAACAACTAGTAGGTTTTGAATTAAAAATTATAAAAGAATGGTTGATTGATATATTTATTATTCTATAATAAAAAAAATAAAAAATATAAAAAATAAGAAAGAAAACAAATAGAACTCTTAAAGTGTTATAAAGTATTTGTATTATAGTGAATGTCTATCATGTGGAGTCCTTTTTAGGATATGGTTAAAGAGTCCCACTTGGGAACCAAGTTAGATTTCTCCTATATATAGAGTGCCTCTCTTCATTGTAAAGAAATTCATCAAGAGAAATAACAAATCTTCTCTTATTTTCTCTGTAGTCTCTTCTTCTTATTCTATAGTTTTATAACACGTTATCAGCACGAGACTCTAATTTCTCAAAAAATAAGGTTATATTTGAAGAATTAATAAAAATATTATTTATTCTTTTGTTTTTAATTTTAATGGTCAATCTTACAAAACTAGAGTTCACTACCCTTCAAAGTTCGGGCAGGAACTACCTCTCATGGATGTTGGATGCTGAAATCCACTTTGATGCAATGGGTCTTGTAGACACCATAAAAGAAGAAAATAAGGCATCAAATCAAAACTGTGCACGAGCAATGATATTTTTGAGTCATCATCTTGACGAGATTCTGAAAATCGAATATCTGACAGTTAAGGATCCACTTGTTTTGTGGAAAAACCTAAAAGAAAGATTTGAACACTCGAAGATGGTCATACATCCAAAGGCACGATATGATTGGATGCATCTAAGGCTACAAGACTTTAAGTCTATACATGAGTACAATTCTGCCATGTTCAGAATCACTTCTCAATTGAAATTATGTGGAGAAACAGTTAGTGAGATTGATATGATGGAAAAGGCGTTCTCCACTTTCCATGCCTCGAATGTGCTCTTGCAACAACAATATCGAGAGAAAGGTTTCAAAAAGTATTCTGAACTAATTTCTCATCTTCATGTGGCCGAGCAAAATAATGATTTATTATTGAAAAATCATGAGAATCGACCTATTGGATCTGAACCACTTCTTGAAGTGAATGAGGCGTACGCCCACCATACTAGGCGTGGAAAAGGTCGCGGTCCTAATCGTGGTCGTGGACGTGGACGTGGTCGTGATCACGGTCAAGAACGTAATTCTATTCCTGACATTAATCATTCATCAAATAAAAAGGAAAAAAGGAAAGATGAGAAACGTGAAGCAACTAGGGAAGATTGTTTTCGATGTGGTGGAAGAGGTCATTATGCACGTGATTGTCGTACTCCCAAACACTTGGTTGAGCTTTATCAATAATCACTAAAGAAGAAAGAAAAAAATTCTGAGGCAAATTTTATCTCTGAAAATCAAGTTGACATCACACACTTGGATGTAGCAGATTTCTTCACACATCCTGAAGGAAAAATAGATCACTTAATTGGTGATGGTTCTGTGAACATGGAAGAGTGATATTTTATTTGGTAGTATTTATTAATAAATTTCATGTAATGATAGTTGTTTGCATGAGTATTAGTATTCTAAATTAGTTTAGTCGTTCATTAGCTTGTTCCTTAATTATTAATTAAATAATATATATTTTTCATTGATTTACTCATATGATTCTAATATGATAGAGTTAGTCAAATACTATACTTTATCACGTGTTTGTATTATATTAGGTCTTTAACTTGATCTAATGTTAAAAACATGCAGTCTATTATTAACTAGGATTCAATAATGATTTTATTTTATTTTCCTAACAACTCGTTTTTGAATTAGAGGAAACAATAAATTAAGGCTCAATTTCTAATATTTAATTATTAATTTATTCCTTTGAATATATTGTACCCTTTTGACAACACTAATATTTAATATATATTTATTTTGTGTATGTCATTTCATGTGAAGATATGAATAATTCTAAGAACATATTATCGAAACATGAAGATATTTGTTTGATTGATTCTGGTACAACACATACAATATTCAAAAATAAGAAATATTTTTCTCATTTAAGTATGGGTAAAATAAATGTAACTACAATATTTGGTAGTACTAATATGATTGAGGGTTTTGGAAGAGCCATTGTAATTTTGCCCAAGAGAACTAAACTCATCATTAATAATGCTATGTTTTCTCCAAAATCTAAGAGAAACTTGTTGATTTTTAAAGATATCCGTGAAAATGGTTATCATATCCAATCAATGGATGAAATAAATCTTGAATATCTTGGTATCACCAAGAATGTCTCTGGGCAGACATGTGTTATAGAAAAGTTCTCTGCTTTTCTATTGATTGTATATGCATAAATATGATAAAAAATATCTTTATATAAAATAAAGAACAACACATATTAAAAGTAGGCAAAAATACATACCGAATTATTGACATCACGAAACATTCCTTTCATGAAGTAGTCGATGCGGGGATAAACCATTCTGGTGACCCAGTGGAGAATTCTAGGAATGTGGTCAGATTTCTTAACAAAAATATTATTGTCTACCTGTGAACAACATTCATAAAATCACACTTGCATAGCAATAGGAAATCCATGAATTCTTTAATACTTCCATGTTTTCATTTTTTCAGTCAAATTTTTTGTTAGCTCCTCAAAAAGCTTTGTTACTCCACGGATAATCCATACATTCCTTATTCTACCAAGTCAAAGTCGATTTGATTAATTGTTGTAGAGAATGGCTCTTCACAATGCGTCTTCGTTGTTATCACCCCATACCTTATTATTAAAACTCTGAAAAAATTCTGCTTTCGATACACTCTTTTCTTCTGAAAAATAAATCTGAAGAAGTCTATAAACAAGACAGAAATCTCTGTGGGGTGAAACATAGAGTGGTACCATTAATGTAAATCATAATGGCATTAGAAGAACTACCCTCTACCTCTCGCAACATAAAAAATATAAATAGTTGTGCTTGAACATGACAACGATGCATACTTGATATTTGATCAAAACAAGATGATGCATAAAATTGATTGAACGCAACTTCAGACAATTTGGAGCGTAATTGATCCATTACCCCAATATTGGTATAACATAGCATGTGTTTGGTGTAAAGTGGATCTTCCTTGAGAAGAAATTGTACTCCCTAATAAATATTATAAGTGTGATATACAATTTCAAATGTATAATTATACAAGACAGATAACATAAATAGTATAAAAATAATATAGAACTATACAAAGTGAATATCTATATACAAATTACTTATACAAAGTGAATGTCTATATACAAATACGAACTTATACAAAATGAATATCTATATACAAATTCAAAGTTATGCAAAGTGATATCTATATACAAATACAGACTTATACAAAGTGAATATCTATCTACAAATACAAAGTTATACAAAGTGAATATCTATATACAAATACAAAGTTATACAAAGTGAATATCTATATACAAATACAAAGTTATACAAATATGGATACAACTAAAACAAAAACAATTATATAATTTATCAATAAGTATATCACAAATATCAAAATAATGACAACAACTGAAATATAGAATTTCATTTTTGTATATAGAGATACAGATATATTTAAACAATTAAGATATGTGTACAATTTTAGCTCTGAACTTCAAACATATAAAAAACTTACCTCAATTATTTCAAAATGTAGTTGTTCAACTGAATCAGATTGGACATTTTCTTTATTACTTGTAGTAAAGCAATCTCTTTTACTTTACGCTTGTTCTTTGAAGTCAAAACATCAACAAATTTGTCTTTTTTATGTTTAGCCACTTTTTTGGTCTTTCCTTTTTGATTTTGCAACATGCATGATTTTCTATATCTTCAATGGGGTATTACCAGACTTTGACATACCATCTTGTTGATTAATTTGAGATTTAGCTATGAATCCTAAAATTTCTTCGAAATACTGAGTTAAATTCAAAGAAAAAAAAAGAAATATCATACAAAAACTGTTGATTCCCTTGTATACCTCTAGTGATTCTCTTAGAAAATGTTTCTTCTTCATCCATAATTTTGGATGTATAAAACGGAAAAACTGAAAAGGAACAAAAATGTTAGCAGTAATATACAATACAAGTTAATGAAATAAGCATGAAATCGGAAAAATAAATACCTAAAAAATCTGAGAGAACAAATTGAGAGGCCAAGGTAGAAATTTTGAATTTACGGCGAAAAAGTAAAAAGAAAAATATGCAGAGTCTCACAAGTAACGTGTGAAACGGGGGTTAAAAAAGAGAGAAAAGGCACGCTTAAGCTGAAATTACTGACAATCGTAATAATGACAAAAAGAAAATGGCGAATGGTAAATAAAGCAAACATTAGTTATTTTAAGTAATTTCTGATATAGATTATTTTTCAATGTAATTTTCCCTTTAGAATATCTAATTTTTTTGGTTTAAAATATCGAATTAATGTGATCTAATTTAACTTTGAAAATTAGTCAAATTGACTTTCGAAGAGCACAATGTGACAAACAATACCAGACGGAAGGAGTATTATTAAATCTTTGGTTGTTATGGCTAAAGGTAATCACAATTCACAAGCACTCTGAACTTCTATTATTGCATTTACTAAATTTTTTGTTACTTAGCTAAAGGTAATTAAACGGGTCCTTTATTGAATTGGTGCTTCTTTACCAAAATAATTACTCCATATATGATAGTCAATGTCTTCGAAGGATTGTCTATTCATTTTCTATCGTCATAAATGTAGATAAGTGATAACCGTAGGATTTTTTTAAAAATTAGTTAACCAGAAAAATAAGAAGAAAAGATCAAAATTAGGAAAAAATAAGAATGGTGGCCATAAAAAAGTATCACATCACCTTGTCTAACATTTATCTTTATATCGTATATAGATTGTACAACATGAAAACATAAGCGTATCGCTATGATGGTCCATAGTAAGTGTGCCTAGTATGTAAACATATTTAAGGGCGTACCTACGTGGATCTCGGGGTTGAATCCCTGAGTCGGAATATTAGTATAAGGTAAAGTTCTGCTTTTTATGAGTATACATACATTAAATAAATTCCCTCAACACAGAAAAGAAGCATAACTCATGGCTAAGGGATTCATTATTAGCTGAAATTGTTCGAGTTTGATTTCCACTACATGCCACATTATACCACCTACTAAAAGGCCTATTATTTTTTCGATTCAATCTAAAGCTATATTATTTTTGTTTTTCATTATTTTTATCTTTATGCTATTTTTTTCGTAATTTATCTTTGTTTAAATTTATTAGCTACATTTTTAAAAATATTTTTTTCTTTTATTCTTTTTATTTATATTGCTCATTTTGTTTCGACTTAACTCTCTTCCCATGTACTAACTCAAAGAAACTCTTTTATAAAAATGATGAATTATTATTAAATTTAAAGAATATTATATAAAATAAAGTAAATTAAAACCTTCTCTATTTCGTTAAAAATTATAAACATTCTTTTAACAAAATCTATTAGGATGATGACATTGGTAGATGACAAAATCTCTTCACCCCTTTTGACATATATATTTGGGATCCGGGCTAAAGAAATAAGTATATATGTGCACTAAAGACGTTTACATATAGAGGATGAACTATCTCATTAGGGTTATGTTATGAGTTATGTTATTTTCTTTTAATTAGCTATTTTGTAATAGCATTCTGAAATCACCCTTTTCCATTTTTGTTTTGTTCTTTGATCAGCTTGTGAGTTATTTTATAATAAATACAAATCTTAGTTTGTTACAGATAACGTTATGGAGCCTCACGTACGCTTACGCAAAACAAGTCAATAGGCTTGTATAAACACTGAGTAAGTGCTGAAAGAAGATACTTTATTAATGAACTCAAACCAGTATTAAATAGAATTACAGAGAGAATAAGAAGACCCTAAACAAACACTAATAATGTAATATAAATAAATAATGACTATTGCAGTCTCCTAAGTAAACTGAACTAACAATAGCTAACAAGGTTGAGTCATTCAGTGCCAATACGCCCCCTCAAGTTAGACGATGGATCATTAAGCCTAACTTGAATAGATTTTTGTGGAAAACAGGTTTAGGCAGTGCCTTGGTGAGAGTGTCAGCGATTTGATTGACAACATGGACATGAATAACCTGAACCTTCTTTATTTCTACGTGGTGGTGAACAAAGTGAAAATCAATTGCAACATGCTTCACACGGCTATGAAAGACAGGATTTTTGCTCAGAAATATGGCTCCAAGATTTAATAAATGATAGGCAACTGGCGCACTGGAAAGCGCAACTTAGTTTTTTGAGAAGATTGGTCACCCATAAGGTTTCTAAAAGAGCATTAGACAACTGCCCTATACTCCTATACAGTGGAGGAGCGAGAGACAGTATTTTGCTTCTTCGAGGACCAACTAATTGAACTGGTACCAAGGAACAGGATGTACCCAGATGTGGAAGCTCTGTCAGAGATATCCCGCCCCCAATCTGCATTAGAGTATACGAGCATATTGAAGTCCTCAATGGAGGTTACACGAAGGCCCAGCTGAATAGTTCCACGCAACTAACGGAGAACACGCTTCACAACTTTCCAATGAAGTTCTGATGGTGCTTTCATAAATTTGGATAACTTATGCATTGCATAGGCCATGTCTGGTCTAGTAAAAGACAAGTATTGAAGCTTGCCTAAGACCCGAAGATAGCGTGTTGCATCAGTCAGGTGAGTGCCATCAAACAATGTGAGTAGCTCAGATGCACTCATTGGTGTGTGGACACTTTTGCAATCGGTCATTAGCTTATCGTTCAAAATCTCGTTCACATAATTCGATTGGTTGAGAATTAAGCCGTCAGAGCTGCGTAAAACTTTAACATCTAGAAAATAGTGAAGATTTCCCAAATACTTAATAGAGAATTGAGAAGCAAGTGAAACGATAACTTGATCGACACTGAAAGTGTTGCTTCTAGTGACAATAATATCATCGACATAGACAAGGACAAACATTGTGTCACCTAAACCTTGTCTGATGAGTAGCGAAGCATCTGATTTTGTCTTTAAAAAGCCTATGGATGAAAGGTAACCCATGAGGGAATCGTACCACGCCCAAGGCACTTGTTTCAATCCATAGATTTCCTTGCTCAGTCGACATATATGAGTTTGTTTTTCATCATTAAGTAACACTGGAGGTTGTGCCATGTACACCTCCTCGTCCAAGTTCCCCTGGAGGAACGCATTGTTAACATCAAGCTCACGGAGATGCCAATTATGGAGAAGTGTCACAGAGAGGATAATTCGGACTGTGGTAGGCTTGACAACTGGGCTGAAGGTCGCATGGAAGTCAATGCCCGACCTCTGAGTGAAGCCTTTTGCAACTAGCTGTGCTTTATTTTTATCAACAGACCCATCTGTTTTCCTTTTTATCCTGAAAAGCCACTTGCAAGAGACAATATTTTTTGTTAGGTCAGGATAAACAAGTTCCCATGTCTTTAATTAAAGCATCAAGTTCATGTTTCATTGCATCTCGCCACTAGGGATTTTTTGAGCTTGTTTAGCAATAATAAGTGTGATAATGGGGTTCAATTTGGCCTGGTAATCAACAATTTTTTTGGGTTTAGTAATGTTGTTTTGGGATCACATGACAGCACGGGTAGGGAAAGATAGACAATGAGGCAGTGAAGGAGCAATATCTGACTTAGAGATAGGGAAGGCTGGTCGAGGGGCCATATGTTTTGGTGGAATAGTGTTTTTGCGTTGATAAACAAGGAGGGGACGCGGGCTGCTATTAAGACTGGGCAACGGAACGGGACGTACCGGTACCGTTCCGGTTCGTCCCGTTTCGGTTGCCTACGGGACGGGCCGGGATATTCTAAACCGGTACACGGAACGGGACGGAACCGTAGTTTCGTACCGGTGTACCGGTACCGGTTCATTCCGGTTTCGGTCCGGTCCGTTCCGGTTCCGGTCCGGTTTATTTAATATATATTAATTTTTTTATATTTTATATAATTTATATTTATATTTTTTTATAAATTATATTTTAAAATTTAAATTTTTTTCAAAAATCCCGCCCCTGCCCGCCCTGCCCGCCCCTGCAGACTGCAGTCTGCATAAAGCACTGCAGCTGCAGTGCAGCCCCCCCCCCCACCCCCCACCCACCCCCCTACCCTTTTCCAAACGGAAAAATTAAAACGGCTAGTTTTTTTGTTGTATAAATTAGAGTTGTGTGTAAAAAAATTTTATTTACAAGTTTACAACTTACAAATATAATCTGAGTATTTGAGAGAATATATATTTCCAAATTACATTCATATTTATAAGTATAACTTATATCATTTGGTCATTTGGTGTATTTCGGAGGAGGAATCTTCTTCAAATTTCAAGTTTCGACATCAATATTTTAATTTTCATTATAATCGTTTGTTCTTATACAAACGTTTGGTAACTTCGTTCCACTCTCTAATCTTATATTTATTTTTTGTATTTATTATTTAACTTGTAAGTTGTTCTTGTTAAGTTTCGTATTTTATAATTTATAATTTTATATCATGGAGTCTTCTAAAAAAAGTGGAAGTAAAAAAGGTCTAGTAGAATCAGTAAAAAAATTAGTTAAAAAAACTAACAAAGGTGCTAGTTCGTCTAAATCTAAAATTCCTCTTGTTAGAATAAATACAGATGAATTTACGCATGTGAATGAAACTAGTTTTTTCCGTCCCGGTCCTATAAATATTAATTCAGATAGTCCGACTCCCCATGAACTCTATGAAAGATATTATGGTATTAATCAAGAAAATGAAGAAGTGGAAACGGATGAACAATTAAATTTAGATGAAGAAGTAGATTTAGATTATACACCGACTAGCCCCGCCGCCGACCTCAATACAGTCAATAGTATAGGTATTGAAGCTCCACCTCCGGTTGGAACTACTCGTCCCCTTATTATTCCAACTAGAGGTAAGACCAAGGTACAACGTTCTTTAAAATCACATGTGTGGAAATTTTGTTATTTGAATGAAGAAAAAACTTTTAGTATATGTAGTCTTTGTAAACAACATTTTAAATATACATCTGGTGGGACGGGAGGTTCAACGGGGGGATTAAAAAAACATTTGATTAACAAGCATAGTAAAGAGTGGTTTGCATATATGTCTTCTCTTGAAGTTGGTGGAAATTGTAATGTTGAAGAATCGGTTAGAGGATCAAATATGGTTCAAAGTGAGTTAAATACTTCGAACCCAAGTGGTCCTCTTACACATCGAACCTATAACAAGGATCGTGATCGTGAAAACTTTGCTAAAATGGTTGTTGTTTGTGGTTTACCTTTTATTTTTGGAGAACATCCGGGTTTTATTGCTTATATTCGTGAAACATATAATCCTAGTTTTCAAGGTTTATCAAGAAGCATGGTAAAAAGAGATATTTTCGAATTTCAAGAAAAACATTGTCAATATTTACGTGCCTATTTTGAACTAATGGATTGTAGAGTTGCTATTACTACTGATATGGGTCGTAGTCCTAATGGTTTTGATTATTTAACTGTTACTGCGCATTGGATCGATTATAATTGGAATTTACAAAAAAGAATTATTGGTTATAAAATTTGTCAAAAGAAAAAAACCGGAATTTATATTGCTACTACTGTGTTGGAAATTTTAGATTTTTTTGGTCTTTGTGATAAAGTCGTTAGTATTACTTTAGATAATGCCTCTGCTAATTTAAATGCTATTAATTTGCTAGAACCTAGACTTTGTCCTATTAGTAAATATGCTTTTCATGTTAGATGTGCCGCGCATATATTAAATTTGGTTGTTAGTGACGGTGTGAAATTATTTGAAAATAGTTGTGATAAAATTGATAATGCTTGTTTTTATATTTTTCATATGAATAGTAGTAGTAGAATTAATCAATTTAAAGAACTTTGTAATGCATTTAAACTTCCGTTTAGAAAAGTTCCGAAGCATGTAAAAACTAGATGGAATTCCTTTTATGATATGCTTGAAGTTGCTTATGCATATAGACAACCTATTACTACGCTATTTAATAATCATAATGCTTATCCTGAATTTAAAATTAATGATAGTGATTGGGATGAAGTAAATGAACTTAGAATATTTTTGAAATCATTTTATGATGCTACTAAAAATTTTTCTGGAATATATTATCCTACTATTTCTGAAATTTTAATACACATATGTGAGATTTCATCTATTTTTTCTGAATATAAAACAAATACTTTATTCACCTCTGCTATTGAAGTTATGATTACAAAATTTAAAAAATATTTTTTTCCTATTCCTCAAATTTATTTAACTGCACTTCTTTTCAACCCCGAATATAAAGAATATGGTACAAAAGCTTTAGTTGAATGCATTTATCAGAATTTAGATATTCAACCTGAAGAAGAACTTGATTTGGTAACATGTCAAAATAGTATAAAATACTTTGCAAAAGAAATGTATGATAAATATTCATTCTTAGATAATGTTGAAAATCCTCAAACGTCTACAAATCAAGTAGGTGCTCATGGACGAGTGAAACATAAACTTGGTCTTGACTCTTCTAATAAATGTGAATTTGTTAAATATCTTGAACAGGGTACAGATGATATTACAAACGATAATGGTATACCGGAACTATTGAACTGGTGGAGAAATCGTGGAGCTCAATATCCAAAACTTAGTAGGATGGTGAAGGATGTGCTTGCAATTCAAGGATCATCAGTAGCTTCGGAGGCAGCTTTCAGCGCGGCAAGATTTCAAATTGGAGACCACAGATATTCGTTAGTAGAAGACAGCCTGGAGATATCAGTGTTATTTAGAGACTGGATAGATGCTGAGCGTAGAAATCAAGGACTTCCAAAGTTAGATAGTCAATTTGAACTTTTCATAGATTCAACTATTGGATGTGGTAGTGACGATGGCATCGAAATTCAAGATCGTCAACGAGCTTTACCAAGACCAGAAGTTTATCACAATCAATCCCTAGCTGAGTTAGAAAGAGGATTTACGGGACTATACAACTATTAGTATTACATTCGAGACATAGTTGAAACAGAACCCTTCCTAGAAGGTGGCTGCGTAAGCTATGTACTCTACTAATAGTTGTAAATTGAAATTGTAATTTGTTACAAATTTAAATAAATTAAATTGATATTTTTTAATTTTTGTAATTTAATTTACTTTTTTAAAATTACAAATTTTATTTATTTAATATTTACAAGATACAAGTTATAAATATAACTTATAAAATAAATATTAATAAATATAAGTAATAACTTATAAAGTATAAACTTCAAAAGATTTAAATTTTGAAAACTTTATTAGATTACTTGCAAACTTAACAATAATAAAAAAAAATTAATAAAATATCTTTAAAATAAACTTAAGTTAAAAATTATAGTATAAATTTAAAAACTATTAATTTATACTTAAAAAATAAAAAAAATTATATTTTCGTAATTTAAAAAATATCGTCCCGTTAATCCCGTCCCGTTCCATCCCGGTCCGTTCCGGTTCATTCCGGTTCCGTCCCGGTATATAGTGGAACGGGACGGAACCGATGAACCATCCCGGTAATTCCGGTCCGGTTCATCCCGGTACCGGTCAAAATTCCGGTCAACGAATTCCGGTCCGGTGACCCGGTTCCGGTCCGTTGACCAGTCTTAGCTGCTATGTGTGTTCAAAGGTATGTGGGTAGGTGAAAGTGCGTTGGGCAGTACAGGGAGAAGAAAGTTCATGGAGAGTGGGAATTGTAGAAGTTGAGAGAGATAGAAATATACCTGGAGACGATGATAACGCAGGAGGTGAAGTTTCTTCTGCCGCTGATTCACTTTCAGAGTAGGATTGAGATCTTGAGTTGGCCTGTAAATCTGTTAGGGAAGAAGAAGGCATTGATCGGTAGTCTAAAGGTGTGTTGTGGTGTATGTTTAAGGGAGGGGTGTACCAGTAACGACAGGAAAGGTGGTGTGGGGTATGAATGATTTAATATTGTAGTATTTTCCCATTCTAGATGAGATGATTTTACGGCAATATTAGAGAATAGAGTTCTAATGGAAAAACACCCTCAATAAATCTCACATCTCGGGACAAATAGACCTTACCAGCAATTGGGTCAAAGCACTGGTGAAGATAGACACACAGGCTAGATTTCGGTTCAAGTTTATTTTTGGAGTATGGTTTGAGCCATGGATAGCATAAACAAACAAAAATCCATAAAGAGAGGTGATTTTCCAAGTAATAGTTGGAATGGAGAATGATTATCCAGGTGAGAGGTGGCAGACGGTTGATAAGGTAGACAGTATGATGACACGCGAAAGACCATAATTGGGGTGGAAGAGATGCATCATGTAAGAGTTTTCTTGCAGTTCTGACAATACGGCGATGTTGTCGTTCTACAAATGCAACTCATTGAGGTGTGTAAGGTGGGGTTTTGAGATGTTCAATGCCGTGAAGTGAGAGATAGGGGTCAAGACTTTTATACTCGCCGCTGCCATAAGTGTAGAGTGATAAAATTTTGGTGTCAAAATGTTTTTCCATCATAGGATGAAATTTTTGGAAGATCTCTTTGACTTCAATTTTATTTTTAATGTGTAGAGCCAAGTGTATTTTGTATATTGATCAACAAAAATACAATAGTACAACTTTTTGTCAACAGATAAGACGGTGATGGCCCCCATAAATCACTAAAATTAATTTGAAGAGGTTTAGAGCTACACAAAGATAATCGGGTAAAAGGATACCTATGGGCTTTATTAGATAAGCAAGAATTACAATAAGAGAGTTTGTCTCGCTCACGAAATGGTAGCGAGAATTTATTTAAAATAAACCTAAGAACCCTAGAGTGAGGATGACCAAGACGTTGATGCCAAGTAGTGAGAGGAGTGGATGTGGCAGTCATGTGAGCTTGGGGATATGAGGTAGGGCACTCATACAGTCCATTGTTCGTTTGATCGTGCACCAGTGGTTTCCGCGTTTTCAGATCCTAAACAATAAAGTCAAAAGGATAAAATTCAATGGACTTAAAATTATCTTGACAAAATTTAGAAACATAAAGAAGCTTGTGTTTAATGGACGAGGCACACAGAGTATGTGTTAGCTTAAAATATTATTTGATGCATTTAATTGAGTAGAACCAGTGTGAGAGATAGGAATTTTGTTACCATCACCCATGGTGACATCCTCGCTACCGTGGTATGGTTTTAGGTTGTGTAGATCCGTTGTGATGGGATGGGTGGCGCCTGAGTCGACTGTCCAAGGGTTGGTAGCGGCGTAAGTCCAGCAGCATAGTTGGCTTTGGCTTCAAAGTGATTGTGAGACTTTGAGCGGCAGAATTAGTTGTGTGGCCAACTCTATTGCATAGTTGACATCGAATAACAAAGTTTGGATTGGAGTTGGATTGCCACTGTGGTGGGGCGTTTGGACGTGAATTCTGGCGCCATTACTGAGAATTATTGTTCTGCCTGCGAGTGTTGCACTCATTGACGTCGGATTTAGCGACAACGGTAGTTATGGGGCAGGACAGTTTCTTAACATCCTCGTGGCAAAGAAAGAGTTCATGGACCAGCAACTTTTCAAACAATTCCTCATAGGAGACAGCCCTTTCACGTGCACGTATGGCAATAGAAATTTCTCGAAACTCAGAGCCTAGACCACTAAAGATTGTTACAATGAGTTCAGGGTTTGATAAAGGAGAACCAGAAGTGGCTAACTCATGTGTAAGAAACCGAATAGTATGAAGATATCGGAGATGGAGCGAGAGTTCTTGGTGACATGGGCAAGTTGATCACGCAGACTAAAGACACGGGTTTGGGATGTGTTTGCATAAGTGGTATGCAGAGCATCCCAAGCTGATCTAGAAGATTTGGCGACAGCAACAGTGGAAACACTGAGTAAGTGCTAAAAGAAGATACTTTATTAATTAACTCAAATGAGTATTAAATAGAATTACGGAGAGAATAAAAAGACTCCTAAACAAACACTAATAACGTGATATAAATAAATAATGACTACTGCAGTCTCCTAACTAAGCTAAACTAATAGTAGCTAACAAGGCTGAGTCGTTCAGTGCCAATAGTTTGAATGATTAATTTGTCCATGCACACACATTTGAGCATGTTACAACAAATTTAGATGGCGAAGAGGCATCATTACCTGCACCTATGAATTTGAATGCAATTATTTTTTGATCTCGAACATAAATGGTAATCATTCAAACTTTGTGGAATTTTATAAGATGTGTTCAATTTGAGTTGAGACTCTACCAGATGTGTTCAATTTGAGTTGAGACTCTACCAGGTGTGTTCAATTTTTCAATTAGTATTCTTGGAGGCTATTCAATCCTAAATCGTAGTTAATACTTATAGAAAGGGTACTATATTTCCAAAACTCGTTTATGCCTATATAAAGGTTACTCCTTCCATTCCATATTAACTTTAGCTTTAAGCCCTTTTTCATTTTTAAAATTAACTTAAATTTTCAATTTTCAAGACTATTGTTAAAATATTTTCCAATTTTACCCTTTAAGTTAGTATTGGAATTAGTTATTGTAATTAATGTTTTGTTATTTTTGATGATAATTAATAAGGTAAAAATAAAAAATTATGTTCAACTTATGTCCGAACCTAATTTTTTAAAGGGTGTGAAACACCTCAAAACTTAAGTTAATATGGAATGGAGCAGAGGCGGAGTCAGAATTTTCAATAAAGGGGTTCATAATCTTTAGAAATAGATAGCCGAAGGGGGTTCGACATCTACTATATATACATATAAACTTTTTTTAACCATGTAAAAATAATATAATTTTTCGCCAAATGGGGTTTAGATGAACCCCCTTAATGCAATGTAGCTCCGCCCCTGGAATGGAGGGAGCATTATATTTCCTTTTAAGTGACGTCTCGAATATTTCACAAAAATTCATTAAATATTCATAAAGGAATTAAATTCAGATCATTCTAATTTGAAAAATACGTTACTAACGATCCTCATGAATCAAGGGAATAAACAAAATTGTATCGACATATTTATCAATAAAAATACATTTCTTCATATTTTTTTATAGTTATAATTTATTTTCTGTCACTATAAAATTTGTTTCTAACACAAACATGCAGGTGTTTGAATTTGGTAAGCTTTATCTTAAGCTCGAACACTGACTTTCTTAACCTCTCATTTAAGTATATGCATTTCAAATAATCCGGCAAAGGATAATTTGTACTACGTTCGAAATTTACCGGGAATTAAATGCATACCTACTATTACAGGGATATAGTGATCCACACAAAATGAATATGATTAGCATTTTTGACCTATTTCTTGTTGTATGCCCTCTGTTCAACAAACGAGCCTATTTCTATTAGGATATGAAGATTTATGTGTCCCATTATATATCTACCAAATTGCTAGGCTCCAAATTAAGGGAGGTGTGATTGAGACTCGATCGAGTTAGCCATTGCAACATACTAACTAGCTAAATTGTGGGCCAAAAAGGTCGGACATCAGAACATTAACATATGTATCATATTTGCCAACCTATGACCATTTATACCATACATATACTTATGAGCATGTCATGATATATGTTATGAACTTTGAATACACATAGTAGGTCATAACAAGAACTCAGTCATTTTAGCTCTTTCATACTCTTATTATGAAAAAAATTATGATGTTTGAGGCACAAACAATATTACTAGTGTGAAGGCACCATTTTTTTTGAAAAGTGTTTTTTGTGGGGCTCTATTCTTGCTGTCACACACACACACTCTCTCTCTCTCATACTTAGGGATGACAATGAGGCGGTGTAGGTAATAGCATTTGTGGGGCAGTGCCGATTAGTATTTTTGCGGGGCGGGTACAAAATATCTTAAAAGAAAAATATTTGAGGTGGGGCGGGTATGTGTTACAGTTTCTTTTTCTTTGAACTTAAACTAAATTAATATTGGGCTTATAACAATACAATGAAACTCTGACTCTCGGCTCTCTCTCGTTAAATACCATACAAAGATGAGGTTTCTACTATATTTTCCTTTATTGATTTATCGAAATGTATTACTCTCGTATTACAGCTGATTCTACTCCAAAAGCTCGATTTATTGTATCCAATTTCCCTGTTTATAGTAGTTTTGTAAAGATTGTTTCCAGGGTAGTTGACTAGGTGTTGTGTCTATGTATGTTAGTTGTATGGTGATCATTTCTCCATTTACTTTGGGTCTAAGCTTTTAGTACATGAATTGAAATGAAATATGAACTTTTCCTCAAGCCTCAGTTTGTACATGAAGACAAGCAAGCATGTATATATTTTTGGCAGAAATTCTAATATTCAAACTCTTGTAATTGGAATCTTAATTCTTAAGTATAGTGTTCTTCAAATATTAGATATGCTAACATTCGGGACCAATATCCATAATGAACCCATTTAATTAATCGTCTTTGTTACCACAATTTGAACAGTTCATGTGATTTACATAGCCTTTAAATATGTACAAAAGAACATTAAAGCTATGTGGTGCGGGGCAGGGCAAGGCAAAAAAAGATAATTGTGCTATGCGGAACGGAGCGGGCTGGGGTAAAGACTTTGCGGATTTATATGGGTTTAACCTGCACCCGCCCGCCCCTCCCATTTGTCGTTTCCACACACACTTCCATTTTCTCAAATTTTAGTCTTTTCTTTATGTGCATTTTTTTTATTTTATCTTTGCACCTATTTTTAATCAATGTTTCTATAGTTTTTTAAAAGTCTTACCTCTTAGTGCAAATAAAAATATATTCACACTACTATTATCTTGTGTAACACCCCGTAGCCATAAAAGATCAAAAATCAGCTTTACAGAAAAAAGTTTACACGTGCAATCAACGGTGGCATTGACGGTCCGCAAGTCAGACGACGGTCCGTCTTGTACAACCGTCGATATGATTAGAAACTCCCAAAAATTTCAGTCAAGAAAATTGGTTAAGTCTTAGACGACGGACGGACTTACGGTCCGTAGGTAAGACGACGGTTCGTAGTCCGAGACCGTCGATCGAGACCCCCATTTACCCACTCTCTGAAAAGAGCTATGGATGATCATCACGGTCCGTAGGTGGAAAATTTGCAGACAGCTAAGGGGAAATGAAGTTGGGTCAACTTCAAATGGTCAAAACTCTTATCACAAAATGAATTAGGTGTCCCATAACCTACCCATAGGTAGATAATTGAATTATCTTTCACCCATTGGGTCCCTAGTTTTCAGTCAGATTCTTGATTCCCATATCATGCTTAAACCTAGGGTTTCTACAACTTTGATAGAACTTCATGAATTTATTAAATATATGTTTCAAATAAAATTATTATGTTATTACTCAGATTATCGCATGGATTTCAGAACCTTAGCTTTGTATTTCTTTAGTTCTTGAATTACACATGCTAGGTCAGATATTTCAGACACTTTAGATATACATGCCTCAGTTATAAATGCATAATTACCATATTAATTGTTGCATCAGTTTTCATGTTCAGTTTTGAGCTATCCAGTATTTACAGAAACTCAGGCATAATCAGTAAATTTACAGAATTCATTGGGAGTAGATAATACAGAGTTGGACTAGGGTTTAGGGTACCCAATAATTCCAGAACTACTAGCCAAGTAGGTTTTAAGTCCCCTCTGTGAGCAATCAGTTTAGTGATCATGCCAGCATGCCTTTATACCTTTTGCAGGGTATATTAGATCCTCCTGATGGGGTGTATACATCGGACTCCAAATTTAGCTCATGTGATTTTATTACCGATTATTCGTAGCTCCCACAGATCAATCAGACTCTCTGCATTGACCATTTATCAGTATATTCAGTATTCAGTTTCAGCATGTTATAAATTGGTCAGTGCGTTCAGTTAGCTCAGATTCAGTTTATCATGTCAGATTAGTATACTTGCTTTTATGCTTGTTCAGTTATGTTTTATTTCAGATTTACTCTGTCCTACATACCCAGTACCTTTCAGGTACTGACGTATACGTGCACTATATCTTCTCGTGATGAAGGTTCAGGTTCTTAGCATCCAGATCACGCAAAGATAGATTTTACGATCTCCAGTTCAGCAAATTCAGTGGTGAGTCCTCATTCTCCGAGGACAATAGTCATGAGTTCATTTCAGTTTTCTTTTAGTCATTTAGTTTCAGTTTTTGCTAGATTTAGCTAGGGCTTGTCACAGTATTTCTAGTCCAGTTTAGAGGCTTATTTCAAACATAGTTAGATTCAAGTTAGTATTGAGTTAATATTTCATTTTGTATTAAACTCATCAGTTTTTCAAATATCTCAGTTATAAAATATGGGTATTCCCTATCTTTTCATAATAAGTTATGATTTAGCTTCCGACATCAGTTTAATATCTTTAATATGCTCATGATCATGCCAGCAGGGTTAGCTTGGAATCACTTGGGGTCCTACAATTCGTGTCCGCGTCTCGGGGGTAGCTCGGAGCGTGACATCTTGTGCTTTCACAAATTCGTTAGGTTGACTCTTTTTTCCTATTAATTCTTATAACACACAAGAAAAAAAAAATGAATCAACAAAAGTTTTATCACATTTTAAGACAAAAAACATAAATCTTGAACAAGAAACACAAAATTAATAATGACAAATTATTGGATACATGCCACAAAAGTAGAGACTTTAACAAATATGGAAAAGAAAAAGACAATTGAGTGCTTAATAAAATTAATACATTCTTATTAATATACAACATTCAAATACATTAACTGATTATAGAATAAACAAAAAATAAAAACATATTGACAATTAAAAATTGAGTGATTAAAAAATTAAAAAACTTACAAAAATAAGTTATTGATAAAAATTTAAATAATTAAAACTAAATTGTGGATTTAAGTGTAATAAATAATACCGACTCAATTTTAGTAGCTCAATTGATTGATTACATGAATTTTTACTTTATTGGTGAGAGTTCAATTTACTTTTTTATTGTTTGACTAATTTCAATTTCTTGAATTCATCCTTAAAAAGTTTAATTTTAAATTTTATAACATATTTCATCTTTTATCCAATTTTTTCATAATATCTCTATCTCGTACGCTACTTTTCTTGTAGGTCTAGCATTGGATATGTGACATTATATATGTAAGGACGAACAACAATACAATCTAGCCAAACATTATATTTCATTAAGATAAAATAATACGATACATTACGAAACAATACGTAAAAATCATCTAGGCAAAGTAAAGAGATTTCATAAACCCGCCAGATTAGCTAAAGTTTCAATTTGTTTTGCAAATATCTAAATTATTTACTTTTCAATTTCCCAACATGAATGAAGTTATCTTTTTTAATGAATTTTTAGTCTAGTGGACCTTTTATTTATTCAACTCCAAATACAAAAACAAATATTAAACCAAAAAAGAAAGAAAAAACATGCACTATTACTTTGTCGGTCTAAGAACTACATGACGTTTTTAGGAAACCATTTTCTTCTTTGTCTCAGCAGCCTTGATGCCTCCGTGTTCATTTCTACTGAGTTTTCAGCTGAGGTAAGCAACAATTAACCTTCTCTTTATTGTTTCGCCCTTTCGCATTTGTAATTGTTGATGTCAAATCTGCTTCCATCAAGATCTCTTGAGTCAGGCGTATTCATGTCGGAGATTGCAACTCTTAGATCCAGAACATTGGCGCTCCTAAAGTTCTCCACAACACTCAGATTAGTCTATTATGTATCGTATACCACTAACACTTGTACTATTTCTCGATTTCCATACATGTTCTCGTTGCGACTATAATGCAAAAGCTTTTCCTTTGTATCTGCTATTCAGTCACCCTCTGTATACGTTGTTGTTCGATTTTTTATTGGTCTAGTTCGAATTCTCAATAAAGGAACTTGAGACTTGTCCATCTTCATAATTCATTGTCCTTTCATAGGTAGATTTATGAATGTGTTGAACTGAACCAGTCCTATTGCTCCTATCACTGCGTTACCTATAAAATCTGCTAAATTGTTCCCCTCACTCAGTATATGTTGAATCCTTGCTTTGGTGATCTCCATTAATACCATACATTCCTCCTCCACCTGCTCAACTCTTTACCAGGGAACTATCCTTAGACAATTAACAATGCTGAGAGAGTGTAATTCCAACTCAAAGTCCTCTAATCCTTATAGTATCTTTGGGCCTCCAATATTGCAATGATTTCTGTTTCCGTATTGGTTCTTAAACCAATTTATTTTCCTTGCGCACATAAAACATTATCAGATTATCACACGAATGAAGTTATTGAGTTTGTTTTGAAAGTTATTGTATTCTCATAATCTGTCATAGTCTTCGGTATAATAGTAAGTCTGAATGTAGACTCAGAGAGTGACATATACTATTAATATTAAAATACTTAAGAAAGAATATGAAGAATTCTTTTCCGTGCACACCCTTGATTGTAACTTAGTTTCTTCGCTTTCTAACATGCTCCGTTTTAAAAATTTTATATTTTCTATATAGCTTGTCATGTCGCAAATGAATATAAATTTATTATCAAACCAATTGCACCGCTAGTTATAGAATGAACATGTAAAGTTCAAATGGTGAATAAATTTTAACCCCGAGAAAGAAGAGACTAGAATGATCACTGCCAAACAATAATTGTGCAAGATTAAAATACAAACTTACCACTAGTGTAGCTACATAGTGGGTGTGATGTACACACATATTAAAAACATAAAAACTTTAATTAACCTACATAATAATATTATTATGTGTAAGACTAAGGATTAATACTAATTAATTAGATGTTAGTCATATATTTCAATATATTACCTTGGATATTGTTGTAAAATGTTTATTTATTAATATGAAGATTTGAGTAGGTTCATTCAAAATACTAAACTATTTTTGTACAAAAGGTAAATAGTTGTTTCCCCAATTATTATAATAAATTTGCATGTTCTGTTTTTACAATTTTCAATATTGTTTAAAGTGAAAATAAAATCATAAAATTCTTTAAAATATTTAGGGGACTAAAGTAGATGTTTAACCATCCTCACTCTTGATCACCCTGTGTGAATTGTGTGTCACTTCATGGTGGTTTTGTGTTTCAACTAGTTTTTCTTTGTTTTCACTTTTTTATAGCTTCTATATGTTATTTATGACTTGAGGGAATGTGTAATATGATTTTCAATGATCAGATGAATTTTAGAGAAACATTTTAAATTTTAGAACTTTGATTTTCAAAAGATTTGACCAAAGTCAACATTTCTGTTACTGATCTCGAGAGCAAATTTGTCAGTCTTAGCTTCGAAAGGTGAATTTTGACTTCGTTGATTAATTTGCGTGAGCCCGAAGCATTCAAGAGTAATACGGGTCAATGGATAAATATTTGATTTTTAAGGAATCCCAAATTAATTTCGGTCAATATTCTATTGTAATAAAACGATCTCAAAATAGTGATTTGATAATTTTAATAAGTTCGAAATGTATTTATGATCAATTTACACTATTTTTGGGAGATCCCAAATAAGTTTTGAAGGGTGATTCCAAATTTTGGGTTGTTTTGGTGGTGGATTAATGATGCACCAGGTCGTGGTATCTCGCAGTTTCACGACAACACCGGATGTTAAATTGCAATTTGTTTACATGATATCATAGTCAAACTCTCATTCTTATGATTGTGTTAAATAAAATATCATAAAGACTCTGACTATATCAATTTTTTTTTGGAGTGATGAAAATTGAAATCGATAATTATGAATTTTATATAGGGGTGGGCATAAACACCGGAAAACCAAAACATCGAACCGAATCGAAATTTTTCAGAATTTCGGTTTCGGTATTTCGATTTTCGAGTTACTTTTTTGTATTTTTCGGTATTTCGATTCGGTTTTCGGTATGTATTATTTTGGTTTTCGATATTTCAAAAACCAAAATATTATACTATCATTTATATTATATTAATTAATAATCATTAATATTAAATATTTTTAAAAAAAAAAAACCTTATGGCCATATTCCTCTCTCTTTCATCTTTCTACTGATTTTCTTTTTCTCTTGGTCTTTCCTCTTCCTCTCCTCTTCTTCCTCTTCCTCATCTCCTCCAGCCAGAAGTAGAAACAGCGCCGGCCGTCCGCCAAAAGAAGCAGCAGCAGCCGCGAGAAGCAGCAGTAGTGCCGACCATCCGCCAAAAGAAGCAGCAGCGCCGCCGCACCGCGCCGTGCCGTCCGCCAGGCACCATCAACATTCAAACAGTCAGCAGCCAGCAGCCGCACCATCAACATTAAAAACCGAAATAAAAAACCAAATCGAATTAATAAAAACCAAACCGAATTAACAAAAATCGAATCGAACCAAAAGATTTCGGTTCGGTATTCGGTACACAATTTACAAAACTCAAAAACCGAAAAAACAAAAAAAAACAAAACCGAACCGAAATACCGAATACCCACACCTAATTTTATACACTAATTAATTTACTTTTTGTTGTGTGAAAATAATATTTAAAATGTATCCAAATTGATTTCTAATTATAAATTAGACTTAAAGAGTATATAAACTGTTTAATTTGAGGATACATATTATATACTAAGTGCATTAAGGTTCAGACGTTTAAATCTAAATAAGCATTTGAATATTAAGATATGTATTAAGTTCTAAGTGTTTTGATCTGAATACACATCAAAATATGAAGATATGGTTTCTGGGTTTGAAAACCGAATGATTAAGATAATTTGTTTTCCATATCTAAATGTGTGTATGAAATTAAACACCATATTAATAACATATTCGCACACCTATTTAAGGAGTAATATTATAAATTTTAGATCTACTTTATAATTATAACTACTTATAACATTTTAATTGCAAGTTATAACATATCATTTATGATTTACAATTCAATTAATACCACTTCATGAAATGTTTAGTTTTTATAATTATATTTTAATTAATAGGTGAGATAAATAAAATTAATAAGAGAGAATCAATGGTAATTATCTATTATACTTTTTAGGAATTTTTTTTACCTTCCACACATAATATTGCACCTTTTTAAGGAATCTTTTACACGTTCAACATTTATTCAAATGATAGATTTTTCTCTCACCATCATCATTTTGTAAATCTTTCTCTCTCATTGTCTTCATTCTTCTTTGTATACTCTAAAGAAGGAGAATTCTTCTAAACAATACAAAGAATCAAGCGTTAAGGTTGACAACATGTTGAAGAATCGAAAACGTCAACATACACTTGGAAAGGTCCCAGATTCGTTAGAAGTGATTTCTAATTTTGATATTGAGGTTTCCACTTTTAACATCTTGAATCAAATGCCGTCGATCAACGGAAATGCGAATTCTACGAACAAGTGTGCTACGCTCCCAAGAAGAAACAAACCCCAGTAAAGTTGTATATGATAAAATTGAGTATATTTTTGACATGAAATTGATATACTATGTAGTTGATATGATTTTTTTTGTATTAATATGTTTGTGCATTGACATGAAGTTTGTATAAATCTGGTATGACTTTCCACAATTATATTTAAATTATATTCCGATTGAAGTTGGTGAAACGGGGATAAAAATTAATATGAAATTTATATGTATTTCTATCTTTTTGTGATTTTTCTTCAATGTTGTTTCAGTGATTGTGGTGTGTACACATGTCTATTTGCTGTATATATTAGCAATGGAGTTTTTTATATGAGTATCTGTTAGTGAAAAAACTTACAAGATAATAAAATTGCAAGATTACAATTGAAAATAAAATGAAGAAAGTAATCTCTTCAGGCTGAGGCGCGGATATCTCGCTCTCTTTAAGGAGATTCAAGTCCACTGCAGCAAATGTTTTCACCGGTCCAGCAGTAGTCCTCTTTGACTTGTCCCCTCCAGGATACAACAGCCTTCACAAAGTATAACTCAACAACTCTGGACAAGAGTTGAGTCCAAAGCTCCACAAAAAAGAACACCTCCCTTCAACTAATAAGAACTCTCTTTTAGACTAACTCTTTCACTCTTTGTTTTCTCTTATGAATTGTGTATCTCTAAAACCAAATGAAGACTACCACTATTTATACTATAAGAAGTCTTCCTAGCAATGAATAGGAAGATAATGAAGGTAGTAAATAGTGAAGATAATGGCCTTAGGAGTTACATAGGTTACAATGGGAGTTACATAAGTTACAACGGGAGTTACATAGGTTACAATGGGAGTTACATAGGTTACAAAGAGTAATGGAGGAATTAAGAATGAAATACATTGATGGATAACCAATGCTAATGGATGATGTAGAAGTCATCCATTCCAATGTTCATTCTTATAACTCCAAAATAAAGCAATTTAATTTGTTAAATATTAATATTAAAATGCTAATAACCTAACAGTATCATTTATATCGATATAAAGTATCATAGTCAAAGATACCCACAATCCTATGAAAGTATGGAAGAAGCAGGATTGTTGATGGCGCAATTAGTGAGAGTTAAGTAACTTGAGCTATTGCTGGCAAAATTTGTGGACGCTACATAGCAAAAGAACATGTTCCGGATACTATCAATATCCTACACCAATATCATTCCAAATAATCTAGCAGAATTCACACCATAAAATATATTTCATAAAAAAATAAAACTTTGTCGTACATAATACAAAGGAATAATAAATATGTTGTATTTATATTCAAATTTCATACCAACCTAACACAAATTTCATCTACAACTTCATTATTATCAAACAAATTTATAGACACTCGTCATTACTTATTCATATCAATATCACTCCAAACAGTCTACCCAATTCATACCATAAAACACATTCCTTTCATTTATTTTTAGGATAATGCACAAGTACCCCCTCGATCTGTGCCCGAAATCTCAGAGAAACACTTATACTATACTAAGGTTCTATTATCCCCTGAACTTATTTTATTAATAATTTTCTATTCCTTTTCGGCCTACGTGGTACTATCTTGTGGGCCCAACGCTAGTTGACTTTTTTTTCAAGTTAGTGTAACGTAGGCCAAAAAGGGGTAGAAAATTACTTATAAAATAAGTTCAGGGGGTAATTGGACCTTAGTATATTTTAAGTGTATCTCTGAAATTTCGGATTGAGGGGATAATTGTGCATTTTTTTAATTATTTTTTTACAAACATTTCATATATTTATAATGATGACATTATTAATGTTTTATATATTGTCACGAAATAATATGATCAAATCATTCAAATATCAATACAAAATCACCATAACAATGGTGTTTACACTGTACAAATTACAAAAACTAATATACAAAAAACTCATAACATCATTTATTCATTTTTTACATAAATTATTTTGTCATATGAAACAAACGTAGGTTCATACAAAAAAAAACACAATTGAAATCTGTTATACACAACCAAATTCAAAAATTTCCTTTTTAACTTCATTGTTTCTTAATTTTTTTTTTTGAAGTTAGAATAAAAATACAAATAACAAATCGCAATGGATACTAACCGGAAGGATCTCATCGATCACCATTTTTTATTAATATCGATAAAAATCCATCCATTACCGATTTTTAAACCAAAAATATTTTGAAATTAGTCGTGAATGACAACAATCACAGAAATAAATATTCAATGGACTAAGAAACATTTGAATAAAAAATTCTGATTTTGAATTAATTTTAACTAATTGAGTAAAAAAGAAAAACAAATTTATAGAAAAAAAATTAGAGGGAGAGAGAACATTTGAAAAAAAAATAAAATCTGATTTTTGATTTAATTATAACTGATTGAGTAAAAAAAAAAACCCTAATATTCCTATTTTGTTTTGAATTCCTAATTTTTTGCATTATTAATTATCTTTAATGTTGTCTATTTTTTTTATGATATTTTTAAAAAAACTTTTTTTAATATTATTTTTAAAAAAAATTCTTTAAAAAAATGTTACAAGCCTAAATTTATAATTGAAGTTAAAAATTTATTCTACTATAATTTGAAAATATTAGTCTAATAAATCTCATTTATAAAATTTTCAGTTGTAAAAATCTCATTTTATACAAAATAATATATCTTTTAATGGACAAAATATCATGTTAAAATTCATAAAAAAGTTTCACATTGGAGTTCTGACCCATAACTATCTTCTAACTATTTTTATTCCAACATCAAATACATGATTATTTGTTCAAGTTACCACATTAATTGCATATGAACTTGGTGATGTATTTGATAATTCTATTAAATTTTTTTTTTTTTGGTTCTTAAAATGAGAGTTTCACCGTGAGCAAATGATGCTTTCCGAATTCCAAAAAGTCAGTACATGAATTTTATTTGAATTTGGGTAGAAAATCGGCAAAGAGATGCAGAGGCAGAAGCATATTGGTTGCCGCATGATAAGGAGAGACATATGTGGAGTCCGAAATTTAAAGGTTACAAAATATTAATAAAAATTTTAAAACAGTATATAAAATTTTATATTAATCAAAACGGTAAAATTGCTGTAGATACAATGACTTACCTCACCTGAAAAAGTAAAATCGCTGCCTCTGCAGTGATTTTAATTTATTTTTTTTAAAAAAATAAGGTACATCGCTGCCGTGGCAGCGATTTATAAAAAATAAAAAAAATTAAAATTAAAATCGCTGCCTAGGCAGCGATTTTATTGATTTTTTTTAAAAAAACAAAATGGCTGCCTATAGCAATTTCCTTTATATATATATATATATAGATATATATAAATAGTATAGATGGATTGATTGATTCACATGTGAATAGTGAAGATTTTGTTTTATTGTAAATTGTTGAATAGAGAGTTTACGTGTAAATAGTATCAATATGTTTACAATGTTATAAATTGCTGAATTATCATTCATATTCATATTGCATTCTACTTTTTCAATCTTCCAACACTCTTAGGTAAATAAAGTCATTTGAATATTATGGAGAGTATAGCCAAAATTTCAGTCATTTGAACTTTTTTCTCATCGGATTCAACTAATAGGTAAATAGAGTAATGTTTTCTTATTTCTTAAAAACTATTTTTTCTTATATGTAAAATATTTATATTATTATTTTTATAGCTATGATCAAATTCAAAATGCAGTGAATTATTGTACACAAATTGTAAATAATAATGTTATGGGTGATGAACGAGTTGGTGAGTTGCACAATGATGAACCTTCCGAGCATGAATTAACAGACAGTGATGATATGTATGACGACGATGATGATAATGTGGATAATGCACCTAAAGCACCTAATGCATCCGTTGAAGATCAACTTATTAATTATCATTCTACAGCGATTCCATACTTAGATCACACTGAAGAAAATGCAGAAGATTTATCTATACGAGAGATGACGGTTCCATTCGAACGGTACTTTGAAATTCAAACAATCCTAAACATATCCAGTCAGGTTCGATTGTTGAAAACTAAATATTTTATAGTTGTTTTTTTATTTATTTATTTCATGTTGATTAATTTAATTTGTATATGCAACTAGGTATGTTATTTATGAATAAGATTCAAATGAAATCTGCAGTAAAAGCATATAGTCTTGCTATTAAAAAAGAATTTCTTTGTGATCAATCCAAAAGTAAAAGTTGGAAAGTTATTTGCAAGCGTCATGAGTTAGGGTGTGATTGGATGATTCGATTTAGAGAGATTTCAAGCGGTATGCGGAAGAGAGGAAAAATGATTGAACCGCATACTTGTCTTACAGATAACTATAAGGAGGATTATTTCAATTTAAATAATAACATGATTGCCACTTCATTATACCATATGTTATGCAAAATCCGGACATAAATATTAAGATGATCCGTGAAATTATCAAAGGAAAGCATCACTATACTCCTAGTTATAGAAAAGCACAAAAAGGTCGAAGAAAAGCATTTCGAATGGTTTATGATGATTTTGAAAGTTCATTTAAGGCATTACCTCGATACATGGCTGCACTACAATTATTCAATCCAGGCACTATTATTGAGTGGGAGCATCATTCTACAACAATGCAAGGTGAGCAAATTTTTAAATTTCTTTTTTGGGCTTTTAAACAAAGCATTGATGGTTTCAAAAGTTGTAGGCCGGTCATTTCTATCGACGGCACATTATCTTTATGGTTTGTATGATATCAAATTGTTAACTGCGGTTGGAATTGATGCGAATGGAAATATTTTTCCACTTGCATATGCTTTAGTTGCACGTGAGAGTTTTGAGTCTTGGTCATGGTTTCTCAAGTTATTATGGACACATGTAGTTTGTGAACGACAAGGAATTGGTCTTATTTCTAACCGTCATCAAGGAATCTTGCAGTGTGTTCAATCTTATGATTGGTTGAGTCCACCCAACACATGTTATAGATTTTGTGTTCGACACTTAAAAGAAAATTTTAATAAAAAATTTGTAAATAGTGAACTCGAAAATCTAATGTGGTTGGCTGCTACTGAGCATCAGGAGAAAATTTTTGTGCAACGGATGCAACAAATCAAAACATTGTCTCCTGCAGCATATGAATGGTTAAATGAATTTCCTTTGGAAAAATGGACAATGTATAAGGATGGTGGTTGTAGATGGGGTGCCATGACGACAAATGTGTCTGAGTCATATAATGGTTTATTGAAAAAAGCTCGGGGGCTTCCTGTGACTGCCATGGTTCGAATGACGTTCAAAGCTCTCGTTGATCGTTTTGTCGAAAGAAACAATCTTGCAATTACATTACTTCAAAGTAATATGCCATGGCCTCTTGCGATAGAAAAAAAATTTAATGATTATTATCAAAGAGCTCAAGGGCACATAGATATGATGACTTACGACACAGGTTTGGAGTTTTTGAAATTCTTACTTTTGCTCATGATGGTAAAGGTGGAAATGTCCACAAGGTTACTGTAAAAGGTAAGAAATGTTCTTGTGGAAAATGGAGAAACTATCATATGTCTTGTTCGCATGTCATCAAATTTTGTGTACTTCGCGGAATCGAGCCAAAATCTTATGTAAGTAAATTCTACAGTGCAAAATATTACAAACGAACACACAATGAGACATTTAACCTAGTGGGTGATGAAATGTATTGGCCACCAGCTCCTTTTAATTTAATAATACTGAATATTTGCGGACAAGTGGTACGCAAGTAAGACGCCGACTTAAGAATGGTATGGATATAGCTCCGGCTCGCATGACTAGAAAATGTAGTGTTTGTAAGGAGACAGGTCACATAAAGGTACAATGTCCTACTCGATTTTAAATATTGTATTTTTATTATCTTGATATTAATATTATGATATATCTTTTATATTTATTTGTTGACATGAATTTAATTTGTCTTGTGCATTTTAAATATTGTACGTATAATATCTTTACATTATTATTATATTATTGATTTGAACTCTATTAAAAAATAATGATTTGACCTAATATAAAAGGTATTGATTTGACCTAACATAAAAAGTATTGATTTGACATATGACATGAAGAAAATTAAATCCTCCAAACTTGTTCAAACATAAAAAAAGAAGAAGGAAGAATCTCATTACTTTGTTCAGACTTGCACGAAACAACAAAATTTACATATTTTAAAATTCGAATCTTCAGCCTTTTAGAATAAAGGTGCATAAAAAAAATTATTCTTCTGAATCCGAATCTTCTACATCTTCATTTTCATCTTCATTTTCAAAATCTTCCTCAATTTGATAGTGACTACCTGTTCCACATCTAGTTGATTTGTGTAGCCTAGATGTTCTCCGAGGTGGATTTTGTCTATTAAGAACTAAATGTTGTGAACCCCAGCATTAAATCTTGAATCATCGGACACAGTTACCTATAATACAATATAATATAATATAATATAATCAAATAAACATGCAACAAAATTAAAAAAAATTATAAAAAGTTAAAAAAAATTGTATGAAAATTATTATACTTACATTTGAAAAATTCAATCTTCCACCAAATGGAGAATTATGTATAGGAAATTCACGCATACCATGTTGAATACCATATTGAGATCCTCTAAATTGCGCAAAACCAAATATTGAAACCTGTGGAGTTACAAAACCAATTGTTTGCTGACTAGTAAAATTAACAGTAGAACCGAGCGACTTCCTCTACATATTGTCTCATTTCATTAGATTGATTTTCATCATTTTCAATCATCCGAGCTCGACGATACTGCATTTCATGACCCCTAGCCTATAATAAATAAATAAATATTAATAACAAAAAATTATTAAAGATTGACATAATAATTTAAAATTTACATAATATACATACTAATGCCTCATGTCTTCCTGCCATGTGTTGATACCCTTTTTGTACAACATATTGTGGATTTCCAATGACCATGCGGGTATGCCTCATGTACCAACGAAAGTAATCTGTTTGATCACTTACAAATGGAGGTTGAAATATACGATTTTGACGTTGTTCCCATATGTAGTTAAATGCATCTATATCTTCTTGTTTTATTTTGGATCGTTTATCACGCTTAAAATGATATTCGGAAATTGGGTACACGGTCCAGGAATATGTTGTAAATAACTGAATTGTCTCACAACACGATCAACCATGTGCCACTCACGATAAATTCCATAAATCGTGGCACCTGTGCCATCCAGACGCGTTGTCCTGACCGACACCACTCAGGCAATCCATTAATAACATCTTCCGAATAAGGCTGCCAAATAAACTATAAAAAAAATAATTAAGATAATTATAAAAACAACATTGGCAAAAAAAAATATGTACGTGAAAATGAACAATCTTACAAAATAATTTTTTTGTACCATTGTGTCATAACATATTTTACTTTTAAGGACCTAACAAGAATCTATATATATGTCATTTTATTCACATAATATTCTTGGGTAGTGAAACATAAGTGCCTCATTTAAAGATCTACCAAATATATTTTTATTAAAATAAAATAAAATATGAATATTTTAAGATACTAATAATACTAAATACCTGTTCATCAGTTAGATTATCTAGTACAATCCTAATCACACCGATTACAGTTCGTGCCTCATTTTGATAATTTCTACGTCGCATCCATTTACGTGCAACCGCAGTGGAAGCCTCAAGTTGATTGGTTCTTAGAGGCTTTGACAATGGTTGCAGGGGAATAATTCTTTCCCATGCCCAAATCTACAATAAATAAATTCACCATTACTTATAATGCACTTGAATTTAAAAGTGCATATTACTAGTATACAAAAAATATTTAATTAAAAAATATGTATACCTGCACTAAAGAGAGAAATCCACAAACTTCATTTGATTTTTTCATTGATGCACGGCATAAACAATTATACAAATATGATAATGTGGTTGATCCTCATGCTTGAGTTGACATTAAATCTAAATTTCTCATGTCAATCAAAATGTCTAAATTAATCTTATTATTAGATTTATCCGGAAAATATTGATCCACCACATAACCATAATAAATATAATCTAAATCTTTGTTGAACTTCATGCTCATTTGAGTTATCATTAATACCATCCAAACCTTCGATATAATCAATCAATTTATATGTTAACAATCTACTAACACCAGAAAAACAACTAGTATCGGGTAACCATCCTGTTAATTCAAATATCATTTCTTGTCTACCTATAATCCCTAAAGAATCAGCTCCATTTAAAATTATACGACTACCATCTACTACCATTCCGAATAAAATTTCAATATCTTGTAAAGTTATGGTAGTCTCGCCAGTTCGCATGTGAAAAGTATGAGTTTCTGGACGCCACCTTTCAATTAAAGCAGAAATTAATCCGGAGTCATACGGCACACATCCTACATCAAGAATTCCTTTAAATCTACAATTTTCAAAATATTGAAGGATGCGAGAATGTAATGGATGATATTTTATATGTTGCCAAAATTCAATATCACCACGACGCGTATATAAGCAAGACCTCTCTTCTTTTATGCTACCATTCCAAATTCCTTCGGAACGATGGTGAACTTGAATTTTTAATACATCATGCTCTACTGGACCAGGATGTACGTATACATTTGACGGATGCATATCTATACACAAAAAATAAAAAGAAATATTAACATTAATATAAGTTTCAAACGATTGAATATATCAACAATATCATATAAAAGTATAAAATAAATTTAAAATAAAATAAATTCAAACTCACCTTATAAAGAAAAGGCTTTTAAAAATAACAAGAATTTTAAGATTGTTGGAAGATTGAAAGTAGAATGCAATATAAATATGAATCATAATTCAGCAATTTATAACATTGTAAACATATTGATACTATTTACCCGTGAACTCTCTATTCAACTATTTACAACAAAATAAAATCTTTACTATTCACATGTGAATCAATCAATCCATCATGTGATTATCTTTATATATATATATATATATATATATCATTTTGTTTTTAAAAAAAATCAATAAAATTGCTGCCTTAATTTTTTATTTAAAAAATTTAATTATTTGAATTTAAAATTTTATTTGAATTCAAATATTATTTAAATTTAAAGTCAATATAATATCTTTTTTTAGAAAGAAAATATATTTATTACTTTACTTATTTTTATTTTTTTAAAAAATAATGTATATTTTATTATAAGTTATATATTTAAATTTTAAAAATATTATAATCTTTTTTTTATATAAAATCGCTGCTTTAACATTTTTTTTAATTTTTTTTGCAAATAGCTTCCTAGGCAGCGATTTTAAAAAAAAATTATAAAGTCGCTGCCAAGGTAGCGATTTATAAATTATTCTTTTTATTTTACAAAATGTTAAATCATTGGTGTGGTAGCGATTTAAAAAAAATTATAAATACCTGCCAAGGCAGCGATGTACCTTATTTTTTAGAAAAATTAAAATCGCTGCCTTGGCAACGATTTAAAAAAAAATTGAAATCGCTGCAGAGGCAGCGATTTTGCTTTTTCAAGTGAGGTAAGTCGTTGCATCTGCAGCGATTTTACCTTTTTGGTTAATATAAAATTTTATTTACCGTTTTGGAATTTTTATTAATATTTTGTACCCTTTAAGTTTCGGACTCGACATAAGTGCAACATTAGTTTTTTGTTTTTTTTAGAGATACGATATATTAATGAATCTGAATGGTGTTAAGACACTTGTACAAATCAGATTCTTTTAG
Organism: Solanum lycopersicum; assembly: GCF_036512215.1. Classification (NCBI taxonomy): domain Eukaryota; kingdom Viridiplantae; phylum Streptophyta; class Magnoliopsida; order Solanales; family Solanaceae; genus Solanum; species Solanum lycopersicum. Next base: position 56,924,159 of record NC_090808.1, read on the forward strand.
ATTCATTAAGAGACTTTTTTTTAAAAAAAAGAACCAAACAAGTTTAATGGGCTGAATCTTAATTATTAAGATTAAGATCTTAAAATAAACATATTTAATGGGCTGAATCTAATTATTAAGAGTCAGACCTCATTAAGTGCAAACAAATAAGCCTAAACATAGCAAAAGTCCATACGGATCTACAGTGTTGAAAAAATCCAATCCATATATTCAACTATATCTAATACAAAATTATAATGGGTAAGTAAGAAAATTAATTGAATAAGGGTAACATTCACATATAGCAAACACAAAATTCATATTTGTATGTTATAACAAAGTTTGCATAATTGCGCTCCATAGCAAACATATATATGTATAATTCGCTATACATATACAATTGAAACGAATTGTATAAAACGAGAAAGAGATAAATTATATACAATTTGAATTTGTATAAAACGAGAAAGAGAGAAGGGCAAAAAGAGATTTGAACATAAAAATATTTGTATTGTATAATTATAAGTGTATAACACGATTATTAATCTGTATGCTTTGGCATTCATTCCAATTGTATAAGTATATATTTAAAATTTGTATACAAATAAGAAACTTACTTGGCTGTAAGTTGTATAAGTATACTTTTTTCGTGATGACTTTCAGTTGTATATGTATATGTTATTATACGTATTTAAATATAAATCTGTATATGTATATATAACTATATTATCGTATATTCCACAGTTTACATATATGGAATTTACATATATATAAAATTTTGTATTAGCTATTAATAGTATATGTATATGTTCTCTGTATTAGACTTGTCAATTGTATATGCATATATGTATATGTATAAGTGTAGTCTATATATATGATTTTGTATGAGTGTAATATGTATATAATTAAAAATCTATATTAGTGGAAATAATACATAATTTATTTTTTCAAAAAAAAATTGATTTGAAGAGAGATTTTAGGAGAAATCAAAAGAAATTGAAAGAGAAAAAATAGGAAAGAATTGTATAAAAATAATCAATTTTCACTTTCTTAAAATATGGTTGGGGGGGGGGGGGCAACCAATTTTAAAAAAATAATGGATTTGAGGAAAAATCGACAGAAATTAGGAGAGAAAGATAGGGAATATGTTTGTATAAAAACAAGTCTTCCGTTTCTCTAAATTAGCAGGCCGCAATCACACGGCAAAAGTCAAATAACATTTGCTGCCAACTAAAAATAAATGACAGAGTAGCTATAATATTTATTTTGATTTAAATGTTTGTTATTATGAACAATTTTCCCATCAAATAATTATCAAATCAACATATTGTCTCGTTTACCAAATACATTTCTAAGTCTCTCAAATAATCATGTGAATGAAGCATTGTCTTCTGTTGAGCTGTCAATATGGGTTAGCCCATCCATTCGGGCTTACTCGTACATGTTTGACATTTTACAGGTCAGGCCGGATTAGCCCATTTTTTGCGCGGGCCAGAAAATGATCGACCCAATACACAAATATGTGGACTACATGATTGCCAAGCCGGTCCATTTTTTAAAAAATTATATATTTGTTATAATTATTAATTAAATTATAAATTTAAAATATTATCATAAATATCGACAAAACAATATTACATGATATTAATGTTATAATTGTTAATCAAATCCACAAAAAAATTATCTTTATAATATTTTTAAAGTTTTTTTTCAAGTAAAAATATAAATATCTAAATAGAAATATTAAAATATCAACCTAATTGTTTTGAGTTTGGACTTTCTTTAATTTTTTAAATTTTAATATTATATCATATTTTTTTAATGGGAAAATTGTGTATAACAGCAAACTAATAAATTAAATTAATTGCTATAACAATCATTTGATTTAATTGTGTCCCATAGCAAACTGTTTGTTAGTCACCTCTCTCCCTCAAACTCTCGTTCGCCACTCTCCTCTCTCGCTTCATCTCTTACTTGCTTCCTCTCACTTTTATACAAACACAAGTGTATAAAATCTGTTTCTATTTGTATAAAGCGAGAAAAAATTGTATAAATACATATATTTTTGTTCTCCTCTCTCCCCTCTCCAGATCTCGCTCGCCACTCCCCCTAATCTCGCTGTCACCCTCGCCTCTCTCGCTTACACAAACAGAAACGAAATGTGTAAATTGTGTTTCTGTTATATAAAACGAGAAAAAATTGTATATACAAATGCAAATACACATATTTTCGTCCTATACACTTATATTTATACAATAAAAGTATTTCCATGCCCAGTTTGTTTTGCCTTTCTCTCTTCTTGATTTTATACAAATTCAAATTGTATATAATTTCTCTTTCTTGCTTTACACAATTCGATTCAATTGTATATTTCCTGCCCAAGTCTCTTTTGCCTTTCTCTCTTTCTCATTTTATACAAATTCAAATTGTATATAATCGTTCTATACACTTATAATTATACAATTCATTTTATACAATTCTCTGCCCAAGTCTCTTTCTCTTTCTCGTTTTATACAATTCGCTTCAGTTATAAATATGTATAGCGAATTATACATTTATATGTTTACTATGGAGTGCAATTATGCAAACTTTCCTATATGTGAAAGTTGTCCTTTTTTAATTAATTTTTATTGGCCCACGAGCCGATCCAACCTAAAATTTTCAAGTCCCACCAATTAGCATGATTATTTAAACTGGGCTAAAAATCTTTTTTTTTTAAATGGGCTCCAAAATTTTTAGCCCAACCCTATTAAATCCTGAATTAACCAAGTCAGCCCAACGGACCTAACTCATATTGACGGCTCTAATCTTTTGAATCAATCAAAGCATATGAAAGTAATTTACAATTTAATGTCCGATTGGATCGATTTTTAACCAAAACATGAATACCCAAAAATCTTTCCATCAAAATATTGACTTCTTCTATCATTTGATTGTTTTCTTTCTTTTAATAGATATGCTTACACATCTTCTACAACCTCCGTTACATTACAAAAGTAATGCACCACAGTAAGCATAACTTTTAAGACCCATTTCATAATTGTTAAGAATTTTACAAGCCATCATAATTGAATTCAATGAAGTTTGACTTAAAAGGATTTTCGTGTTTCGGTATAAATATTACTTCTTCGAGTTTATATGACTTTCTTTCTTTTTAATTACTTTAAAAAAAATGACATATTTCTATATTAAGTACCAACTTAACTTTAAAATACTCGTTTTACCCTTAATGAAATGATTTATATTCACACAAATATCTCACAAGTTTCTAAAGTCTTCATTTTTTTCTTAAAACTCAGTTGAGTCAAACTAACTCATATACAATGGGACGGAGGGAGTATAACTTTTCATACCCTTGCGTAAGTAAATATCTTTGAGAAAAAGTCATTGCAAACCCAGGTAAAACTGTATATTTAGTGGCTCCATGCATCTCAATTTACACATCAATTTCCATGTTGTCAATGAGCCTAACCTTTCCAAACCATACTGCTACACAAAATACAACTGGTCTCTTGATGGTTTCCACTGGCTCTAAACTTTCTTGATCCACAATCTGATGCAAGGAAGGTGTCAGCAATGAGGTAAAACAAAACCAAAAAATCGAAATGAACTTTTTATTTGTATTAGTGATGACCTTCATGTTGCTAAACAAAAATACTGTGGAACATTGCACAGGTTCATGTCCGGATAAAGCTTCCAAGACACTAAAGATACCAAATACTGGTGATGTGTGTACTAGTTCAAGAGGGTAGTAAAGGAGAAGTGGTGTAACTAGAGAGCTTTATCATGTTACTCGCTCCTTAAAAAAGCCGTTGTATGGTACTCGTGTATTCTATTGGTAAATATATGTTACAGCTAGAGGACCTTGAAAGCACTATTGACAAGATTATGCCATACTTCCTTCAGTAATTTGTTTATCTATATGAAAGATATTATTTTTCTTTAAGTTCTCACCTCAGCATAATCAACCGTTCCACCGGCTTCAGATATGGTAAGAATGGCAGTATTTATCAGTTCTCTGCAGTTAACCTGACCATTTCCTGCTTCAACTTGTGCTGAAGACAGAGCACCACTAATTGATAAAGCCTGTGGAATAGTACAACGAGCAAAAAGTTTCAATTAACACAAACACCAGATAATGATAGAGAGAACCTTAGTAGGAAATCAGTTTTTGCAAACGTATTATCCCAGATATTTTGATTCTGAATAAGCTAATGGTTGCCATAATTAGTATATCTAAGAAGCAGGTTTTTATTATCATATAATAAGAGATAATGATAGCAGAAGAAGCACCCTTTGTCTGTCCACAGGTGAAAGTTTCACATTACGGGAACTCATTGCAAGGCCATCATGTTCTCGTACTATTTCAGAACCAATCACCTTTATCCCAAAATCAAGATCTCGGACCTGAAATAGAATTACGTTCAGACGATCAATTAAAAAATCACATCAGACTTCAGCTCTAAAGCATACTACTTGACTAAGACTAGCAAAGTAAAAAAACTAAGCAACATTTCAACATCTTCCTGATTAGCACTTTTACTTTCAGAAGAGCAGATATGGCCATATTTGGGGTGGCATTCGGTCTTTACAAAGTATGGTTTCCATAATTCGGTAATTGAAAGTAGATACTACAAAGTTTGGTCCGGTACAGTAAATTCCGGCACAATAATTACGTATTAACAGGGTGGAGTATTTCAATTATCTCTTAATCCTGGGTACGTTGTTGTTATACTGATAGATGTTAGATGGCCAAATACATAAGTTGCCCGTTAAAGTTGCCATGAATTTTCATTTTGACACCTAAACTAAAGCTTGTTCCTATTATACCCTTCAACACTTCTTTAAATGTGTGTATTGAACGTCTAAGTCACAATCTCTCATTCAAACAAAGAATGTGCTTTTACAAACGCTTTGATACAAAAAATGTGACCAAGAAATGACTGGCACATAAACAGAAGAAGAAAAGGTTCTTCTCTTTCCTCAAGTTGTGTATTTCAATTACGAAAACAAAACAGAAAACTCCATCCACGAAAAACATAATCACCTCTTCGCCAGTAAAAGCAACGACGGCTACTAAATTCACCACCATCATTTTTTATTACATCCATCTCATTACCACCATCCATCCACTCTTCAGGATCAACCATCAACATCAAACTCATCATTCATCACTCCACTCTCATTCCATAACCTCCAAAGCCAACATAAAGGAATCATTGCCACTGCGGAATCGATGTTTTTGGTGATAAATGCTTACCAAGGTCGAAGAAATCAATAAATAGTAGTAAAGCAAAAGTTAAGACTTTGATGAGCATCGCAAATCAGAACAAACTCCATCACCTCACTCCCTTCATTCACTTATTGATTTTGTTCCTTTCTGGGTATACACCCCCATTGAATGATTGGATTTTCAAGAAATCAAATAAATTGGAAAACAGTGCTTATAGCTAATTAAAAAATAAAATTTACCACATAGAAATGCTAAATCCGAAGAATTCTTAGATACAGCAAAGGGACTGTTGTGGTATCTTTTGGGAGTCCATAATCAAAAACTATAAATGAGATAACATCTATCTTTTACCATAAAATTTACCACTTAGGAGTCGTTTGGGGTGAGATATAACGCATAATAATCTCAAGTGATAAAATGTCTGTGTTTGGTTGGACGCATTAGGCATATACCTTAGTAATGAGATAACTTATCTCAAGATTGAAAACTTATAATACCTCCATCCAAACAGCTAGTACAAACTCAGTTATCCAACATTTCAACAGAAAAAAAAAATAAGATGAAATTTTTAGCAAATCTTACCATTCTCTGAATAATCCTCCATTGTTGATAATCCTTCTTACCAAAGACGACAACATCAGGCTCAACTATATTAAACAGCTTGGTAACAACAGTAGCAACCCCTCTAAAGAAAACAGGCCTACTATTCCCACACAATCCCTTTTCCAATTTTTCAGCTCTAACCCAAGTTTCATGGCCCATCCCTTTATCTTCAACACAAGACACCACCATTCCCCCACTCTCTTCTAAATTCCTGTCAGACCCATTTCCAATTTGAGAATTCCCATAGTCATACAGATTTTTGGGGTTGAATACAACATCAACCCCACCAGGTACAGAGTTGAGTTTCTGTATATCGCCTTGAAAATCAGATGGGTATGTTGAAAGATCTTCATTGGGTGAGAATTGACCTGGATTAACATAGATGGAGACAACTATAAGGTCAGCTTGATTGTGTGCTTCTTGGATTAGAGAAAGATGACCTTGATGGAGGTAGCCCATGGTGGGTACAAAGCCAATTGTATTGCCTTGGGCTCTCATGCTCCTTGTCCATTTTCTCATCTCATCCTTGTCTGTGATGATAATTGCTTCTTTAGCTGCCATTTTCGATTAGCGGCAGCCGCCAGTATGAGTTTTACTCTCTCTATTAGAATAGGGTGAACGAGTTTCAGGTTCTTTCCTACAAATACTCCCTCCTGTCTCTTTTAACACTTGTCACCCATTGTTTCAATAATATATTCTACTGTATTATATTACACAGATATAATTTTTAGCTAGATTATATTATTTATTATTATTTAATAATAATTTAATTGTTTGATTTGATTATATTGTAATGTATTATAATTTATAAATATAGTAAAATATTTTTAATTATTTTAGAATAGATTTGTCTAGATTTAAATAATAAGATTAATAATAAAATTGTCTTTTTAAATATCATGTAAAGATATAATTAGAAAAAAATTAAGTAATAATGGAACACACAAAATTGGTTGTTCCATAAAATAGAAATTTTCGTTTTTACATAACAAAGAATTTAACAATCAGTATAATACTTTTTAAGTAACAACCAAAACAAACATTGTAGATATAGTAACGATACAATACAATACAATACAATGAATAATGATGATCCAAACATAGTGTAAGTCTTAATATGATTCTTAGTTTAAATATTAAATATTTTTCATTTCTTATGATATTTTCTCGGGAAAATGCACAAGTACCCTCTCAGACTATGCCCGAAATTTCAGAGACACACTTATACTATACTTAGGTCTTATTAGCCTCCTGAACTTATTTAATAAGTAATTTTCTACCCCTTTTCGACCTACGTGGCACTAACTTGAAAAGAAAAAGTCAACTAGCGTTATGCCCACAAGATAGTGCCAGATAGGCCGAAAAAGGGTAGAAAATTATTAATAAAATAAGTCCGGGGGGTAATAGGACTTTAATATAATATAAGTGTGTCTCTGAGATTTCGGGCATAGGTTGAGGGGTACTTGTGCATTATCCCTATTTTTTCTATTTTATCCTTTACGTAGGGTGTAGAGTTTTTGGCTAAAATATAACTCAAATTTAATATACATTTTTATATTATCTAAGTGAAAAAAAAATATTCTTATACTATCCACAGAATAATAAGAGTCATATATTCTTCAGTCTATTTTTATTAAAAAGATTGAATCAAAAAAATATATTTTTCTAATCTGATCATGTCTAAGTCACCACGAGAAGATCAAAGTTACCTAAAAAGAATAAGGATATGAATAGAAAATTAATTTTTCGTCACACTCAAAATTAAATTTTGTGTGTTGTTAGTTTAAATGTATTTTGCATCATCAAGTAAATTAACTTGCAACAATACATATGTCTTGAAATATTTATACAATAGATTCCGATGTTTAGAAAAGTTATGTAAACAAATTCATTTTAAAAGTACTTCGCTCAACTATTTAGAGATTTTCTTTAATTAAATATTTTGTACGTATATATGTTATATACAATGCAATTCACATTTTATATAACGTATAAAAATACTAAAAGGTTAGTGAAATGATGTAAGCGTTTAGTTATGAAAATAAAAAAATAATTACTTTATATGAAATTTTTGAAATTGAAATTGTATTTGGCTATACTTTTTACTAAGAATATTTATAATTTGAATATATTTTTTCTGAAAACTATCTAAACCCTCAATTCTTAACAATTAAAAAAATCACCCAACTAAGTAGCTTAACCATATGAACATATATATATTCGACTTGATACATTTTTTTATTGGTGGCGTGAGTTTTTTACAAAAGTAAACAAAAGGATGCATCTTGGAACTTTTTAGATAGTGCAAGAATGTTTTTTGTTTACTTATATAACATAAGGATGTACTTTAAGCAGGGTTTGATATTAGCCAAAAACTCAAGATACTCTAGGGGTGTACATAGGTCAGTTTGGTATGATTTTTCATTTAAAAAAAACTAAATCAATTATGTCGATTTATTAAATCTAAAAACCAAATCAACCACATAAAGTTAGATTTTTCGATTTCGGCTTAGTCGATTCTTTCGATTCTTCAATTTCTTTTATTTTTTCACAACTATACGGTATTTGAAAAAAAGATCAAATATATTTTTACTTACCTGTATAGTAAGCTAAACTTTGAAAATACTAAATGAATAGAATCTTTTAAAAGACAGTGAAATTCACATGAGGGCAAAATACTTTTATTGAAATATCAATGTTCATTATATTAAACTAGAGAACATGTTCGTGCTTCGCGTGAAGGTTAATAGATATGTATAATGATGTTTTTTTTCTTTTGGATTAATTACATTATTATATAATTTGAGCATATCATTATCTTTTATTTGAAATGATGATAAATAATGAAACTCATCAAATTTATTATCTATTTAATGAGAATATTACATTGTTGATGAATAAATCTATTAAATAAATATTTTATTTTCATTGCTAATATATATAAAGGAAAATATCAACAACGGCCTATCATTATTTATTAGATTGATGTTTAGAGAACACATTCTCTAATCATAAATTATTATATCTCCTTATTACATAGAAGTCAATGCATGAATAACATTATGTCATTCTTTGTTGGTTTGATCTTGTGAAACTCATCTGTATATATATTTTTTTCAATTGCTTTTGTTTCTTCCTGAATATGCAAGTCGCTCTAGCATATTCTTTTCATACATCACTTTAACATATTTGTTTGATTTTTCTATTACGATTGTATTAAAGACAACTTACATAAGGCAATATTAAAAAACTAAGTCATCCATGAGTCAATATCCACTTAAAACTATTCCTCAAAGGCAACTGGCGGAAGGCAATTACAAGTACTAAGAGCCTGTTTGGCTCAGCTTAAAAGCTGGTCAAACTGACTGAAAAGCTGGTTTTTGACTTATTTAACTGTTTGGCAATACTAAAAATAACTTATTTTAAGTTTTAAAAAAACTTATTTTAAGCCAAAAGTTAAAAGCTGGGTAGGGGTGCTTTTTTTTTTTTAGCTTATAAGTTGTTTTAAGTTGGCCACATTTTTATCTTTTTGCACTTAATATTTTTATACAATCTCCAAATTACCCATATAACCCTAACATCTCTTTCTTACATTTTTCCCTTTTCACGTTTGGCATAACAACTTCAACACTTTTATCCAAATGCATAACTGCTTATTTTAAAAATAAGTTTCAGCACTTTCAAAAGTACTTTTTTAAAGCTGCTTTTATTAAGCCCATCCAAACGGGCCCTAAGTCATTTTGTTTGGAAGTTATCTCGTGAATGAGTTTAAAGTATCATTTCATAGGTGTTTAAAAATCAAAAGCGTCTCCTCGTCAACAACACAAATCCAAAATTGAATGTGACATCAAATACCTATGTGTGAAGTTTTAGACTTAAAAGACAACTTATGAAAGACAATTTTAAGAAATTAAGTTATCTATGAGTAAATATCCACTTGAATTATATATTGTAATGATAAATTTAAACACATCCTAAACCGAATGATAATCAACACTAAAAGTATATAAACCAATAAAGTTTCTTTATTTTATTAGATCACATCCTCAAAAGGTCCAAAGAAAGTGTTGTATTTATTTGTTTATAATTGTGAAGGAGGCAATTAATGACCTCAGAGCTAAACCAATTTCAACTGTTATGCACAACAGATATCAAAGACGAAACGAAGAGATTTTTGATACTTCTCATAGAAATGATAGTTTCCAAAAAAATGACATGTCAAAAACTAAAGTTGCCGGAGACTAAGAGATACGATCATTACTTTAAATTGAGTGATCAACCTCATCCACATTAGTAGTAGAAGGCACTATGGGTGTCACAAGCGATGGGTTGCCAAAGGGATAAGTAATCGATGTTTGCACCTGCTCAACAATAATAGGAATTAGATGACTAGTAAGTGTCGACATCATTTTCTTTACAAACTCATCCATATTTGTTGTTAGTGTTGATTGAGAAAATGGAGATGGTAATGATGATGAGCCACAATGATTCTGCCCAAAGTAATTTCTTGCTTCAAATCCAAGACTGTATATTCTTCCTTTCTTTTCTACCCAGCATCTTGATAATATGCTTTACATTGATCACTATCAATTTGAGACAGTCTTTTTTGTATATTTCTTCACAGTTTTTCTATGATAAGTAGAGAAAATGAGAAAGCATTAGGAGAAAGATGCATAAGCTCTTAAGCGTAAATGCACTGTATATTTTTCAACCATATGATAAAATAGGACAAGAGGTCTCTAGATCCCCCAAAACAGGACAAGAGATCTCAAGATCCCCCCAAAACACACACACAAAAGCACTTTAGATATGATAAAAAATCAAGGAATCAAGTTGCAGGAAACTACCCTGATGATGCACAATCCTCGAATTTCTCATTTGGGATTTAGGACTATCAAATGGTGTCTGCTCCAACTCCCACAAATTAAACTGTGAAATAAACCTGCAAGCACTCACACTATAGCCGAAAGAACTCAGCCTACTCAACATGATAATCAAGAGCTACAAAAAGGTAAAATTAAAAAACAATAAATTCAGGACAATAAAAAGAAATCAGGTAAGCCCTTTTCTAACACTAACTGTGATGATGCATATACTAAAAGTGAAGGTTATTCACACATTGGTGTGAATGAACCAATTAGAAAGAATGTTACTCTTTTGTAACATGCATATAAACATGCCTATGGAGATATTATGATTTTATATAATAAAACAAAATTCTTAGTTGACAAATATTAGAACCAAACATCAAATGGACAAGAACAGTCGAAGGCAATCAAAATCACCAACAACATCCTCAAAATAATTCCTAGAAGGACTTTTTGTTTTTAGATTAAAATTGGTTTTGTGCATTAAATGTTACATGAAACTTTCATAAATGTCGATTCCCATAGTATGATAGCCTCGAAAATCCAAATTTATACATTCACCGATTGAAAAAGAGGGCAGGGTTAGGGTTAGTTTACACTGTGATTAGAGGTAATATACTTATGATGAATCCTCTTCCCTCCACTGCACAGGCTTTTTCTTTGTTGATTCAAGAGGAAAAAAAAGAGAATATAGGCCTGCTAGTCGTACGCCTATGGAATCGACTTCATTGAATGTGAATGCTAGTAGAGGATCACTAGGTGGTAGAGGCTATAGAACAAACTTCTCAAGTAACAATGACTCAGGCAACAATAATAATAGAAGTGTCATGATCTGTGATTTTTGTAAGAAACAAGGTCATATTAAGGAGAAGTTTTATAAACTACATGGATATCCTCCAAATAATAATACTCTTAACAACAGAACAAATAATAATCATAACAATGGAAAGCAGTTCAGGGAAGACAATAATCAGAACTTCAGAGGAAGGAGGATTGTAGCTAATGCACATGGTTCACTTACATCATATGGGGAAGAATGTACACAAGGAAGTAGTAATTCAAATGTTGTCATCACACAAGAACAGTATGGTCATATTATTAATTTGTTGCAGCAGTTCCAGATCGATGGTTCCGGAGAGGATTCTAAGGGTAATGTTGAGCCTAACAACTTTGCAGGTACAGTAGTATGCACTTCTTCTATTGATTTTGGTATTTCTTCATGCAAATGTTTTAGATCAAGTATTGATTTATGGATCATTGACTCAGGCGCTTCAAACCATATGACATATAATAAATTCTCACTAACAAACATTCAAATATTACCTTACCCTATACTTGTCTCACTTCCTAATGGATACAACGTCAAAGTGACAGAGTATGGTGATGCACATATTACATCTAAAATTGTCTTAAACAAAGTATTACATGTTCCCTCTTACAAGTATAATCTCATTTCAATTCAATCCTTGGTTTCTTCAATGAAGTGAATGATCTTATTCACTGATACAACTTGTCTATTACTGGACCCTTCAGTGAAGAGGCCTCAGGCAATTGGTAGTAGCAAGGATGGCATTTACTACATGTGTGGGAGATGCTTGAAAGATACTATTGATGCCATTAAGCTTGTTTGTAGTTGTCTATCTCATGGATGTAGGTGTACTTCTTTTCCAATTTCAGTTTGCAATGAATCATCTGTCAAAAAATGTGTTGAACACTCTAGAAAACTTTATGTTGTCTCTGTTTGTTCATCTACTTTCAATAATACAAATATGTTGAATAATTGTGCATCTCTTTAATCTCTTAAAGATAATGTGGATTTACTGTGGCATAATAGACTTGACCATGTGCCTTTTGTGAAAATGAGAAATATACCTACTATCGCAGTTAAGTTTTCTACCAAACAACCCTTTATGTGCACCATATGCCCTATGGCAAGACAAGTCAGGTTGCCATTCGCCCACAACACAACTCATTCTAAGACTGTTTTTTTATTTTCTACATATTGATCTACGGGGTCCTTATCATGTTCCTACATATGATAATTACAAGTATTTCATCACCATTATGGATGATTACAGTAGGGCTACTTGGACATATTTGTTGAGTACCAAAGGTAATGCCATACAAGTTCTTCAAACCTTTGTTAACATGATAGAAAATCATTTCCAAACAACTATAAAAGGCATCAGGTCAGACAATGGACTAGAATTCAATAATAATGAAACACTCAAATTCCTTCAAGCCAAAGGCATCACACATCAGAAGAGTTGTCCTTACACACCACAACAAAATAGTATAGTAGAAAGAAAGCACAAATACTTGCTGGAAACAGCTAGAGCTCTTCTTTTTCAGTCCAAACTCCCTACCAAGTTCTGGGGTGATTGTATTCTTACAGCCAGATACCTTATCAATAGGCTTTCTTCCACATTTCTCCATAACAAATGTCCTTATGAGATGATTTATAAGGAAAAACCAAAATACAACCAATTAAGATCTTTTGGATGCCTTTGTTAACCCACAGTGCCTAAAGTTCATAGAGACAAACTAGAACCAAGAACCACTCTCATATCTTTATAGGATATCCCTCTGGAATCAAAGGGTACAAGAAAATGAGTCTTGCCACAAGGAAAACACAAATTTCTAGAGATGTGTTTTTTCATGAAAATATTTTTCCATTTGCTTTATCTTTAGAAAATAGCACTTTTCCTTCTATTCTTAAAACTTGTTCTCCTGATTATAGTGAACCTTGTGATACATTATTAAACAATCGTTTGGATGTAATTGATAATAATACAACTCTGTCTTTTAGTCCTCAGTCCACACATTCATCACCACATACACAAACTGAAATACCAATTCCACCAATATCACAGAGAAAATCTAATAGGGAAACTAAGACACATTGTCATTTAAAGGATTATGTTCTGTCACTCCCTAATCTAAAAATATGTACTAGTTCTATTTCCAATACCATTCCCAACAATAACCAAAATAACCTGTCACTTAATGCATTTTTCAATAAACTCCATCAAATAATTCCTGATGTCATTACTTCTAAAAGTCAAGCCTTGATTGAAAGCATTTGTTGTGACAGTAAGCCATGTTCTTATGAAGAAGCAGCATTTAGTCCTGCCTGGCAAAAGGCAATGGAACAAGAATTTTATGCATTACATGCCAATAAAACTTGGGATCTTGTCAAATTACCTACAGATAAACAAGCTATTGGATGTAAATGGGTTTATAAAGTGAAGCACAAAGCTGATGGTAGCATAGAGAGGTTCAAGGCTAGATTGGTGGTTAAGGGATACACTCAACAGGCTGGAATAGATTACACAGAAACATATTCACCTGTTGTTAAAATGACCAATATCAGAACATTGGTGGCATGTGTTGTGAAAAAGGGTTGGGAAATGTTCCAACTTGATGTCAATAATGCATTCCTACATGGTGATCTATATGAAGAAGTGTATATGTCAGTGCCTCAAGGTCTTGATGTAAGTGAACCAGGCTTAGTTTGTCAGCTTAACAAGTCTCTATATGGCCTTAAACAAGCCAACAGACAGTGGTATGCTAATTTGACTAAAGCATTGTCCCTTAGAGGCTATACACATTCACACTATGACTACTCTTTGTTCTACAAGAAATCTAATTCACTGGTGGTACTTGTGGCAGTTTATGTTGATGACATAGTCTTGATAGACACAGATACAACTGAAATCACACAGCTAAAGACATACCTAGACAAGACATTCAAGATTAAAGATCTTGGTAAATTTCATTATTTTTTGGGTATGGAAATTCTAGATACTGCAGGAGTGGTCCTTATTTCACAAAGGAAGTTTGTATTAGACCTACTAAAGAAGTATGATTGTTTCAATTACACATCTTTATCATCTCCCCTTGATCCTAATATTAAGCTCAGGGCCAAGGAAGGAACTCCACTTCTTGATCCCACTTATTACAGGTAACTTGTGGGGAAACTAAACTTCCTCACTAACACCAGATTGGACATAACTTTTAGTGTTCAACAGTTGAGTCAGTTTATGCAGGACCCCAGAACTCCCCATTTACAGGCAACTTTTCACTTGCTTATATATTTAAAACAAGATCCTACCCTAGGAATTTACTTGTCAAATGATCCTTATTGTAATATGAAAGTATTGTCAAATGATCCTTATTGTAATATGAAAGCATACTGTCATTCAGACTGGGCCACATGTCCAGATTCAAGGAAATCTGTAAGTGGATACTTGGTTTTGCTTGGAGACAGCCCTATTAGTTGGAAGTCTAAGAAATAAGAAACAATATCTTTGTCATCTGCAGAGGCTGAATACAGGTCACTTAGGAAAGTGGTAGGTGAATTGGTTTGGCTGCATAGGTTAATCACTGAGTTAACCATACCTCATTCTTCTCCAATTGTTGTGTACTGTGACAGTCAAGTTGCTATACACATAGCACACAATCCTGTCTTCCATGAGAGAACTAAGCATATTGTAGTTGATTGCCATTTTGTACGTAATAAGCTACAGGAGAGGCTCATTTCAATTCAACATGTGACCACAAATAAACAACTAGCAGACATTCTTTCTAAATCCCATACTGGTATTAAACAAGTTGTAATTTTGAACAAGTTGGTTGTACGATCATCACCACCAACTTGAGGAGGGGTATTGAGAATTACAACAAAAACTTAATTATCTATCTCAATTCTAGCTTAATTATAGTTTATTAATAAGTCAGTTAGTTAGTTACATAATTAGTTTCATATCTTTCACTCTTCTTTGATCACTCTAGAATATTTTTAGTCACATGTATATAATGTAATAGTGATCAATGAAATAGGAATAATTCTTGATTCACCAAAAATACATTTCTCTCACAGTTATCTTCTTCTCTCTTTCAATCACCATTCATGGTTTCTTATTTTTTTTTTCAATTGCTATTCATGGCTTTGATTGCTCTCTGTTGCAGTGAGTTTTGATAATAATCATTTTTTTCTAATTTATATAGTTAGAATAAGATTTCTGGTTTTCAAAATTATATTTTAAAATATTTTAAAGTGTTTTTAAACAACTAAAAATATTAAATATTTCTGGTGATGACATATGACAATTTTTACATCTCTAAATATATATAGATAGATAATTATTTATTACTATTTTTTTAAAATAATTTAAACTATAAAATTTTAAAAAATTGTAGTGATGTTATGCGTTATTTTTTCTTCTCCTTTTATATATAGATTATTTGATGTTTATTTTTATTGTTTTCCTCTTTTAGATAATTTTCGTTACTGTTACCATGAGAATTAATGACTTTATGTTCGTTTATTTTGTCCTGATAATGGATGGCATGTGTTTGGTTACTACTATTGTTAGCTTCCTTTGATTAATTTTGTTCTACAGTTAGGGTATAATATTTATGTAATGGTCAATTATTCTTTTTTAAATTGTTGTGATCGTTTAATTGTGGTATCTAAGTATGCTATGTTAAGTTAGATTTAATGTTGTTTATAGCATTGTGGTACTTTCTGTTAATCTATTATTTTAAGTTGTATATTGTCTTAGTTTGTTTTATTTAGTTATTTTTGACATGTTAAATTCTTTGGATTGGTTATATTTTGTTCTGCAAGTTTAACACTATGTTTGAATCATTGTTATCCATTATATTTTATTGTATCGTTACTATACCTACAATGTTTGTTTTGATTGTTACTTAAAGTGTATATACTGTATTGTTAAATTTTGTGGTTTTGTAACAATAGAAACCCTATTTTATGAAACAACCAATTTGGTGTGTACCCATTGTTACTTAATTTCTTTTTTCAATTATATTTTTACATAATATTTCAAAATACTATTTTACCCTTTACCTTAATTATTTAAACCTAGTCAAACCTTCTACCCTAAAATAATTAGATAATATTTAAGTAAATTTATAAATTACAATACAGTATGATACAATCAAACCAAACAATTAGAATGTTACTAAACAACAACAAACAATATAATTAGTTAAACATTGTATCTACCATGCAATAGAGTACAATACAATACAACACAATATGAAAAAATTAGTAACAACGATCCAAATAAAATGTAAATGTTGCTAGTTGTCATATGTATATCATGTTACATTATAAGTGGGAAGATTCAAAGCTCAAAGTTGAATTACCATTTTATCGTTATACTAAATAATTAAATAAATATTATAAAATATAATTAAATATTTAATAAATAACTCATTTAGAGTGGTGCATGTATCAAATTCACATTGATAATTAATTACTCTATTGTAAAAATCAGGAGTATTTGAAAAGTTTTTCCATTAAAATTTTTTTGATATGGACTAAAACCATTGAACTAATTTAATGCAAATTTAATTATCTAATCAAAGGTCATCATAGCTACTTCTATAAATTACCTAGCGTGATCTTCATGTAAATGACAAGAGGAGGATGAGAGATTATCATGCAAAAATGAACTTTGCAAATCATTTTGTGTGCGCAGTAATTTTTTTTTGTTATTATCCGTTCCTTTTTGTTTGTCATAAGTATTATATATTTCCTTTTTATATATGTTGATGTACTTCCGTATGATTTTGTTTTTGTATTATAATATTTTGTGTCCTACATGAAGAAAATAGTAATATACAATTCATGTTCTGCTATGTATCTTAATTACTGATGAAATTCATATTAATGAATGATTAATCAGTTCATTTGACATGCTTATTTGCTCTCGATAGAGTGTTCTACTTTAGTATAAATATATTTTTAAAATTATTATTTATGAGTAGTGAGAAGAATGACTAAATGAGAAATCATATATATATATATATATATATATATATATATATATATATATATATATATATATATATATATATATCCTAAAATAAAATGGCCCATCTAATTGGAGATAAAGAATGGATGATACTCTATATAGTATATATGTGATTGAGGTTGTATTTTTATGTTAACTTTTCGTTTATATGTATAATTTATTAATCTTATTAGTCTATTATTTGTTTGTTGGAACATTCATTCCTCAAATTGATCATATATCTAGAATAAGTCATTTTGAAAAGTTTATATTGCTCAATTTATATTAATTATTCAAAGAGAAATGTTATGAAAAAAAGAGTATTATTCTTTCTCTTCATAAATCATGTGTACAGTACTTTTTAAGGTTAAAAAGAAGACGTATATGTGATATAATGATAAAAATAATTGACATATTAATCATGGTAATGGCTTCAAGTGTGTTTCGTAATATACCAAGTGTTTATATCATAAATTTGGATATATGTACCACATTGACGAAATGTTTTAGCATTTATAAATTTTATGCATAAAACGTCTATCTACTGTGATAATAAGCTATTTATTGTTGATGTAAAATTTTAACTATAACTAGAAAATTGTCAAACTCCCATGTATATATTATTGATTGGAGCTGAACTCATAAATAATTAAGTAGTAATTATTTCCAAACTAGAATGTCTACTTTTGCCTTAGAGAAATTATTTTATTTATGATAATGTGATATTCTTCTGCCTACTTATTGATTGTTAATTATTTCTCATACACATAATTTTTTAAAATTAAAAGTTCAATGTGAAGAGTCCTTCTCCACTATTTATGTAAAAACACTTTGAGAATTAAATTTTTAATATGCATTGTAAGAATCAATTTACTAAGATTGATATTATCATAGGAAGGAAATTGCACTATTCAACGTGAAAAGAAAAGAGAATGAGAGAAGGATAACAAAAAAAAACGAGATATATCATCTATTTAATGTTCTTCATATTATATTTATTTTTATTTAGCGAATAAAAGATAAATGGTAAAACTACTATTGTTAATTTAAGCATCTTTTTAATTACTTAACTTTTTAGGATATAAAAATTTAATAATAATAATAAGGGACGAACGTGCAAGGCATGTTCTCAGAAACTAGTATATATATATACCAAATAATAATATGGGGATTTATATTTCAATAATAAGTGATAATAATATTAATAAGTGGTGTGTTTGTTGTTTGATAAAATTTTCTATTGTGAAATCCTACTCAGTACTCCTTCACTCTCTTGTTCATTATGTAGTTTTCAGTATAAGTTTCTAGTATTCTTCCCTTTTCTTTTTTTATTTATTTCTTTTTATTATTTTTTTAATTTTTTTTTATGGACTTCGTCTATTAATGATTCTATTGTTACTGTTCATTTCTTTCGCTTAGCTTTTGTTCCTAATTGCAGTCTTCTTTAATCACACCCCGGATATGGTCATTAATAGTTCTTCCTTAAGAACATTTACCATGACCTATCAGATTTCTAGGAATTTACAGGTTAATCCATCGATACTTTTTAGGGGCTAAGAGACTAAACATATACTAAGTAACGTAAATTCATATTAAAGAAAATATATTAAACAGTTTTAACATAAAATAAACAAACATAATTTACATATATAGGAAGTTACTAGATCTAAAAGATGAAAACTTACATAATTAACGGAGTGAAGTTTCCCTTTCGGGAAACCCGAAAACTTACAGAAAAATAACTTCTTCAAACTTTGTACAAACTTTATATTACAGAGGACTTTTTTATGCTAGGGATTTTCTAAAAGGGATTTATGAAATTTTTATTTTTTATGCTAAGAATTTCTTCTTCTTCTTCTTCTTCTTGTTCCTCTCTTGATAATTCCTGCTTTTACAGAGATCTTTGGACTTCAAACTTCGGATTTCAAATGGAAAGAGAATCTTATCATCTCAGCCGGGTACACTTCTGGATCCATCGTCACGTGAAATGATGTTCCTTTTCTTGCATTATTGTCCTTGTGGTCTGGTATCTGTCTTATCCTTTTATGTATGTGCCAACAGTTTTCCACAGATTTGTGGTAGTGAGTAAAGTGGGACTCACAGATTGTTTAAAGAGGCACCCCTCTTGATTGCATAATTTTATTTTATATATATATATATATATATATATATATATATATATATATATATATATATTATTATTATTATTATTATTATTATTATTATTATTATTATTTTATGTGTCTAAATTATGTAATGCTATAGAATCAAAACTTATCCCAGAGTCATCATCATTAGGATATTGGGCAAATTGCATTGTTTCTAAGTTTTCTTCTGAGTTTTATTGAGTACTTTTCTGGCTTGGAATTGCGCTTGGGTCTTTAATCATGTATTTGTCTTGTTCCTGTTTTTGTTTGAGTAGTTTTTCTACTGTTTTAGTAATGAGAAATTCTATGTCTTCAGTTTTCTGGGCCCTTTTAGTTTTCTGTTTCAGTTTTTGTGTAAAAGATAGTGGTAGTCTTCGTCTATTTTGAGAAGAAGATGAACTTTCTTTATTTTCACTTTTTGGCAAAGTGACAGCCATAAACGGATTTGATAAGTCTTTACCGGCTACCGTTTGAACCGGACTAGTTGTATCTTCATCCGATACAGTGGGTTTCTTAACATTCAGTGGGGAATGCACACCCACCTCATCCATTTTTATTAGGGATGGAAAATCATGTATATCTGTCTGAGTTTGTACATCTTGTTTAGTCTGACCTTTGCTTTTCATTCTTCGGAGTTTTTCCCTGAGCTTGGAATTTTCTTGCATTAGAGCTTCATTTCTTAGATTTAGCCTTTTAAATGCTTCGGTCATAGATGAGCAATGATCACAAAATATTACTTTGTTTGTATCCTTTTGGATGTTTTATTGTGGAGTTTTATCTGGATTTTGTCTAAGGGCTGGAGAAATATAGTAATTTTGTCCTAATATCCCTCTAGCATATTCTAAAGCTTCTGTAAAATCATTAAAGCCTTTAAAAAGAGGTTTTTGAAAATCTTTAATAGTGTCTAAAACTTCTATCCATATCTGAAAAACACCATTTGTTTTACCATGAATTTATCACATAATATTTAAATCTATTTTATTTATTTTTGTTATTAAAATAATATCCTACAATATTTAAAACGGCAATTATGTATTTAGTGTCTTTTTTATTGTGTGCTATCCATATATTATCTATAAGGCATGTTTGTTGTTTGTCTAGTTGGCAGTTAGACAAATGTCTGAATGTCCAATTAGACGGTTCATATGCTATTAAGTGTTGTTGTCCAAACTGCAGTCTTTCTATTCTGACATCATCAATTTTGTTTAGAGGTCTAAAATGTAAATTTGATAACATTGTTTGTTTGTAAGAGTCTGCAAAGTCTGGGGTTGAAGGTTGAACTCTTTTACCCTTGTCTGGTAGTAATGGTCTCATTCTGTAAAATTTATATTTTTATTAGCAATCTACTTAATTGATCGGCAATATGATTATCATTTTCTTTTATATGCTCAAATATTGTAGATTGATAAATAGAATTAGCATCTAAAAAATTTAACCATCGTCTTCTACTACTACTCTTATCATTAATTTTCTGATGAAATTTTACTATATCACAATCTGTCCTTATTAATATTTCTAGTTTGTTTAAAATGTATATTCTAAAATTATTCAGGCCATATATTACAGCTACGATTTCAATGTCTATACTAGCTTTATTTCCTTTTTTATATATATATTTTCCACTTTGGTAGGCACATATTTTTTCTTCTTGGTTAGGACTATATTTATGAGGTCTAGCTTTTGATACTGATCCCCATCCTTCTAAACTGCCATCCGTTTCATAATTAAATATTCTGATTCAAATGCATATTAAGATCCAGAATGTTTCTTATTTTATCCTTTATTTTTTGTACTAATTTTATATCTTCTATATTAAAATTTCTTTGTCCCTTGCTTCCTGTCTTAGAATATAATGGTCCTGCAAGTTTTCCTAAATCTTTAATAAATGGTTTGACATAGTTTATTATTCCTAAAAAATTTTGTACGTCTTTTAAACTATTTAATTTATCCGGCATATCTAAGGCTTTTTTGGCTATATGAGGTTGTAGTTTAAATTTTCCTTCTCTAAATATAATTCCTAAAAAATTTATGTAATTTTTACATAATTCCATTTTCCTTTTACTAATTATTATCCCATTATTAACAAATAACCTAAACACCGTTTGTAAATGTCCTAAATGTTCTTTTATATCCTTACTGACTATTAATATATCATCTACGTATACTAAGACAAACCTTTTGTATTCTCCAAATATTTTATCTATTTTTTTTGAAAAATTGGAGGCGCAGTTTTTAAACCAAATGGCATGACTAACCATTCAAAATGTCCTTCTCGACATGTAAAGGCCGTCCATTCAATACTATCCGGATGCATTTTTATCTGCCAATATCCTGATTTACAATGAAACTTACTAAATATTCTTTTTCCTTGTATTCTATTTATTAGTTCTATTTTATGTGGTAATTTATATCCGTCTGTTTTAATGTTATCGTTTAGTCTTTTATAATTTATTACCATTCTAGCTTTTCCTCTTACTATTTCATTATGATTTCTTACCATAAATGTTGTCGATCTATGTTTTGAGGCTGATCTTTTTATTACTCCTAATTCTAATAGTTCTTTAATCTGTATACTAAAATCTTCCAGATCTTGATTAGTTGCTTCTATCGCAGCAGTTTTTATTATATATTCGGGGTTTATAATGTCTAGTTTACACACAATTTTGTTATTTTCCCAATGTTTTAAGGGCTTTTCGCCTATTGTTTCTATTTGATCTAGAATTTTTATAATATTATCTAAGTCTTGTTGGTTTTTTATATGTCCTATTTTCTGAATTTCTGTTTTGAAATTATATAATTTTGTTGCTATTTCTATTAAGACATATTTTTTGTCTAAATTATCCAAATCTTCTAACTTCTATATCTGATAAATTTTCAGATATTATATTACAACCTATTTTACTACATGTTGAATTATTTTTACAATTATCGCAACATTTTTCTTTTGATTTATGTCTTATTTTAGTATTAGGTTTACTAGTTAAAATCGATGTATGAGTGACACTTTTTAAAAAAATTATTCCATCACTTGTTATAATAGTGACTCCTTTATTATGTAATATAAAATCTAGTCCTAATACAAAATCTACACTTATATTCAAGTCTCTTATCCATATTTTATCCATTTTATAAGTAGGTTTATAGAATTCTAAACATGTGTTTAAAAAACTAACATGTGCTTTATCTATATAGTGTCTATATATGTTATGTGTTCCGTCCATTTGCTTGGCTGCGAGCCGTTTTGCTAAGGTTTTTATTAGTTCTGGAGGTACTATTTTCTTATTGAGGTTGCTATTAGTACATCCCGAATCTACTAATGCTAAGGTTTCTATTTCGTATTCTCCTAATTGAAGTCTTGTTAATACTTTAAAATTATTTATTTTTTTTATCTTCATTGCATATTAAGGTGTTAAATTCTTCATCCATTAATTCTTGATTGTCTATTGATGATCGTGATTCAATATGTTTTCCCTTTTCTAATGTTATTATTATGTCTTCTAATTCTTTTACTTTTGTTTCTAAACTTAATACTTTAAGGTTTATTAAAGGTTCATTTATATATATTTCTTTTTTATTTTGGATTATTAGTCCTAGTTGGTTCTCTATGCAAGCTATGCATCCTTCTTTAAAACATTTATTACATTTAGCTCTTTTATTTTTACTAGGATACCATTTGCACCAACAACATGGGTTACTATCTAAACCTGTGTCCTTTTCAAAATTATGTTCGCATTCTATTATGTTCATAAAATTAACTTGTAAATTTTCTAAATTCAGGTCTTCTAGTCCTATTTCATTAATTAGTTCTTCTCCTTCTTAATTGGAGGAGCTCTCTTCTTTAGTCTGTTCTTCTACATTGATACTTACTACAGAGTAATACTCTCATTATCTGACATATATTCGTCTACATTTAATAATGCTTCATTAAATTCTTCTACTAGTTGAGCATTTCTAGTTTTTGTGTTATATCTTTTAGGACAAGTGTTTGTCAAATGTTCTATACTTTCGCATGTGAAACATTCTAATTTATTTTATAATTTCTATCTGTTTTGTGTTTTCTAACATGTATATCTCTATTTAGATATGATTTTCTAGCCAAAGATTTTCTAAGAAAGTATCATTTCTTACTATATCTTTTATTATATTGTGGTTTATATTTTTTAAACTTTTTTCTTTTATATTGGTCTTTATCATAGTTTTGAGTAGTGTATATTACATCTTTACAAAATTCATCTCATTTTGTTTTAACATTTTTTGTATTTGTAGGTGCGTGCACTTTTCTTGTAGTATTTCCATTATATGTTGTATCCTATGTCCTATTGACCATTTAGCCTGAGGATTTTGTAATACTCCTTCTCGTTTACTCTATTTGTTTTCTATTTCTCTTCCTAAAGCTCCAGACAATTTATTAAATAACGTTTTTTTTAGATCTTGATCGAAAGCATTATAACTAATTGTACAGTAGTAAAATAATCATTTAAAAATTTCTTTATATGGTACCAGTTACTTATACTCAACTATTCTAATTTTATTACCGCATTTCTTTGTAGTGTTACTAATCCACTATTAGGGTCTTCTCCTGTTATTAGTGTATGAATTTTATTTGTA
The DNA here is from genome assembly GCF_036512215.1 of Solanum lycopersicum. Taxonomy (NCBI): domain Eukaryota; kingdom Viridiplantae; phylum Streptophyta; class Magnoliopsida; order Solanales; family Solanaceae; genus Solanum; species Solanum lycopersicum. Next base: position 56,948,421 of record NC_090808.1, read on the forward strand.
AAGTTATATGGATTTGGTCCTAATGACACCGAATATTGGAACTCTTGTGGGAATTCTACATAATAAGCTTCCCATAATGCTTTAGTGGATTCTCCTAAAAAGGTTTCTAAATACTTATACATAGTTTCTGCATCTGTTTCAGTATAATTTTTTTATGAAATCTGCTACAACAATTCTTTTCCATAAATCTATTACTGAATTCCATCTTTGTGGATCATGTGCTGCTATATTTAATATTTTTCCTTTACTTCCTCCTTCCTGTAGTATTATTGGTTCTTCTATAGTCATTCTTTTTCCTATTGGTTTTAGATTTGCTGGGGGAACATCACCCTGTCTATACACTCTTCTACGTGGTATATTTTCAGTACTATCGACTGCAGTATATTTTTGTTCTGTTGTTCTTTGGAATGGGCTACTTGAGCTTGCCGACTCCATTAATTTTTTTTTGTATAATTATAGATTTTAACTTAGTTGTCTCTCTAGCACTTTCTTGTATTTCTTTTATTATATTATTAGCTTTTTCTAATTTTTCTTGTAATATTTTTCCTAATCTATAGCCTCTATTATCTGTCCTGAATTCACATATTTTAAAATGAGATATTAATTTTTCTAAGTCTAAATTTCCTAATTTACATCCTTTACATTTAAACAGTTTATTTATGTTGTTGTAACTTTTCTCTTTTGTTTTTTCTATTACTAGGTCTACTGCAAATTCTTCTTCTAATATTACCTCAATGTTCATTCCTTCTAATGGTACTTCCTCTGCGACCTTTGTTCTTCTATATCTCTCTGAGTTACATAGTTAAAATCTGTAAATCAGGAATTAAACTTTCTCTTTTCTTAAAATCATCTAATTTCCAATCTAATCCCGCGTATTCTTCAGGATTTATCTTTATAGGTTTTACTAGTTTTATTCCTTTATTTCCCATTACTTCTACTACATCTTTTATTTGTAATTTAAATCTAGTATTACTGTTGTCTGTTATTTTTTCTAAAAATCATATACACATTAGTAGGTTTTTTCCATTTTGCATTTCTTCATATCCTTTATTTTGTAATCCTATTTTAATATGTTTTTCAAATTCTTTTAAATTCATCATGAAGTCTGGACTTATATAAAATATTCCTCCATTATTTGTCATATCTACCTCAGTTAATTCAATAATTGATTTTTTAGGTCTGACCTTCTGTCATCATATATTACAATTAATATCTTTGTTCCTAAATTTTTTCTAGTGTCACGACCCAAAACGGGCCGCGAGTGGCACCCACACTTACCCTCCTATGTGAGCGAACCAACCAACCTAAACCCCAACATTTCAAACATAATAAACAGAAAATAATACGGAAGACTTAAAACTCATTAATATAACCAATAAATAACTTCTAAAACTCAAAACTTATCATTATCCCCAAAATCTGGAAGTCATCATCACAAGAACATCTATCCTCAAATTACTAAATCTAAGAATGTCTAGGAAGCTAAAACAAATACAAGAGATAGTCCATGTCCGAACTTCAAGGACATCAAGACATGAATGAGAGAGAATCCAGTCCGAGCTAGGAACAATAGCTCACCCTGAAATCTGACGTGTGAAGATTGGCTAGAGTTGCTGTTGAGTTGAAGACGACGGTACGTTTGCTGCACTCCACAAATAACAAAGAGAAAAACATACAAGTAGGGGTCAGTACAAAATACGAGTACTGAGTAGATATCATCGGCCAACTCAAAATAGAAAGCAATATATATCACATAATATCATAAAATCAACTACAATACTCAACAGGTAGCAGCAAACAGTACAAAAATCATTGATAATAACGTCAAGTACACCCATGAGGACTCAAGCCTCCATACCATACTCATTTGGGAAATAGGTTCATTAATTGGAGTATATTAACATAATTCAAGATTCATTCTCTTTACTATCCTGATGTCGGAACGTGACACTCTGATCCTCCTCATACTATCCTGGTGCCGGAACGTGACACCCGATCCATTAATACTATCCTGGTGCCAGAACATGACACCCGATCCATTAATACTATCCTGGTGCCGGAACGTGACACCCGATCCACTAATACTATCCTGGTGCCGGAACGTGACCCCCGATCCATTAATACTATCCTAGTGTCGGAACGTGACACCCGATCCACTATTACTATCCTGGCATCAGAACGTGACACCCGATCCATTAATACTATCCTGCTGCCGGAACGTGACACCCGATCCACTAACCTCATTCTTTTAGTTCATCAAGCCTTCTTCTATACCAAGGCATCATCATTAACAAAGAGGTTTTAAGATTTAAGATTCAACAGCCTCATCATACTTATTTTATCACAATTATATAATCACATCATGCAAGCACACAATTAAGCATATAGAAAGATTTACAATAATACCCAATACATATCATTCGCTATTAAGGGTTTACTATGAAATAGCATAAAACCATAACCTACTTCCACCGAAGAATTCGCGATCAAGCAAGCTATCCCCCAAAACCTTTGCTTTCTTCTTCGTTTCTCTCTTGTCTCGATCGTTCTCCCTCTCTTTCTGTCTCTTTCCTTCTTTTTCCTTATTCAAACTCTTTTTCTTTTACCCTAATTACCATATAATTAAGTATAAAAGATGATAAAAGTAACTCACTAATTAATCCAAGGTTATCTCCTTTAACCCCCAAGTAATTGAATTATTAACATTAAACCCCTAACTTTATACTTATAAGCAGGAATAGTCCAGAACGCCCCTTAAAACTTTTAACAGAAATCCGACCCAGTCAGGGTTACGCATTTTGTGATGGGCCGTCGTGCCTGCGACGGTCCGTCCTGCTGAGTCGTCACAGAGTTCAGAGACTCAATTTTTATTTAAGACCCTGTGACGGTCCGTCGTGCCTACGACGGTCCGTCCTGCTCTTCCGTCGCGAAGTTCAGAGAGTTGTTCTCAGTACCCAATTTTTCAGAATTCTAAGGGTTTTGGAACGAGACACCCTAGATGGTCCGTTGTGCTCATGACGGTCCGTCGTGGGATCCGTCAACTCAGACAGTTATTACCAGAAAATAACTCTACTGCTCAAAACGACTAACAGGTCGTTACAATAGATACCAATTTACCCATCGTTCGTCCTCGAACAATCACAAGAAGAAAAACAAGGACGAAAAGGAGTACCTGAGTCTGTAAAAAGGTGTGGATATCTTTCTTGCATATCGGCCTCCTTCTCCCAAGTGGACTCTTCGACTGGCCGATTCTTCCATTGAACTTTAACAGATGCAATCTCCCTTGACCTCAACTTGCGGACTTCCTTATATAAGATAGCAACAGGCTCCTCCTCATAAGAAAAATTCTCATCAAGAAGAACTGAATCCTAACGAATGATGTAGTTTCCATCACCATGGTATCTTTTCAGCATAGACACATGAAATACCGCGTGCACTCCTGAGAGTGCTGGGGGCAAGGCTAATTCATAAGCTGCCTCCTCCACGCGCTTCAGAACTTCAAATGGACCTATGTACCTCGGACTAAGCTTACCTCGCTTACCAAACCGCATCACCCCTTTCATGGGTGAAACCTTCAGCAAAACTTGCCCGCCCTCTATAAACTCCAAGTCTCTAACCTTTCGATCTGCATATTCTTTCTGTCTACTTTGAGCCGCTAAAAGCTTTTCTTGAATGCATTTCACTTTATCTAACGATTCCCTCAGAAGATCAGTACCCCAAGGTCTAACCTCAAATGCATCAAACCACCCAATGGGAGACCTACATCTTCTCCCATACACTGCCTCAAATGGGGCCATATCAATACTTGAGTGATATCTATTGTTATATGAGAACTCTGATAAGGGTAAGAAGTTATCCCAATGACCACCAAACTCTATCACAAATGCACGAAGCATATCCTCCAAAACCTGAATCGTTCGCTCAGACTGACCATCGGTCTGAGGGTGAAATGAAGTACTAAGATCCAATCTAGTGCCTAATTCAGCATGCAATGTTTTCCAAAACTTAGAAGTAAACTGCGTACCTCTATCTGATATGATGGAGAGTGGAACTCCATGCAATCGAACAATTTCTGAGATGTAAATTTTGGCTAACTTCTCTGCATTATAAGTCACCTTGACCGGAATAAAAATAAGCTGACTTATTAATCTGTCAACAATCACCCAAATAAAGTCATACTTACCCATCGTCTTTGGAAGACCAACCACGAAGTCCATCGCAATTCTCTCCCACTTCCATTCAGGAATGGGCATTCTCTGAAGTGTCCCTCCAGGCCTCTGGTGTTCATACTTTACTTGCTGACAATTCGGGTATTGAGCAACAAAATCAACAATGTCATGCTTCATCCTACTCCACCAAAAATGTTGCTTTAGGTCACAATACATCTTGGTTGCACAAGGATGTATAGAGTACTTTGAACTGTGAGCCTCTGTAAGAATAGTGCGAATCAAATCATCGACGCGGGGTACACATACTCTTCCCTTAATTCTCAAAACACCTTCCTCATCGATTTTTGCTTCTTTAGCCTCTCCTCGCAATACCTTATCTCGGATCCGGGTCAGTTTCTCATCAGTGAATTGCTTTCCCTTAATCTTGTCAAGAAAGGAAGATCTTGCCTCCACACAGGCCAAAAATCCTCCCTTCTCATTTACTTCTAGCCTCATAAAGTCATTAGCCAGAGTCTGAACCTCTCTAGCCAACGGGCGTCTAGAAACCTGCAAGTGGGCTAGACTTCCCATACTCCCTGTCTTTCTACTTAAAGCATCTGCCACAACATTAGCTTTTCCCGGATGATACAAGATAGTGATATCATAGTCCTTCAGTAGTTCCATCCATCTCCTCTGTCTCAAATTCAAATCTTTCTGAGTAAAGACATACTGTAAACTACGATGATCCGTATAGACTTCACACTTAACCCCATATAAATAATGTCTCCATTGCTTTAATGCAAACACTACTGCCGCTAGCTCTAAATCGTGGGTCGGATAATTACGTTCATGCACCTTTTAATTGCCTCGAAGCATAAGCAATTACATTCTTGTCTTGCATTAGCACTGCACCCAAACCAGAATAGGATGTATCACAATAAACAACAAAGTTCTTTCCTTCCACTGGCAAAGTGAGAACTGGTGCAATAGTCAACAAAGTCTTGAGCTTCTGAAAGCTTTCTTCACACTCGTCCAACCATACAAATGTAACACTCTGCTTAGTCAAGTTTGTCAATTGGGAAGCAATGGAAGAAAATCCCTTGACAAATCGACGTAGTAGCTAGCTAAACCAACGAAGCTCCTTACCTCTGTAACATTAGTAGGTCTTACCCAATTCTTCACTGCTTCAATCTTGGAAGGATCCACCATCACTCCGTCCTTAGAAACTACGTGCCCCAAGAAGGACACTGAATCTAGCCAAAACTCACACTTAGAGAATTTGGCATAAAGCTTTTTCTCCCTCAACATTTCCAATACCATTCTCAAGTGCTCCTCATGTTCTTTCTTGCTCTTCGAGTATACCAGTATGTCATCAATGAATACAATGACGAAGAGATCCAGATATGGCTTAAAAATCTCGTTCATCAAGCTCATGAAAGCAGCAGGGGCATTCGTGAGCCCAAAAGACATTACTAAGAACTCATAATGCCCATACCTGGTCCGAAAAGCAGTCTTGGGCACATCCGTTGCCCGTATTTTTAATTGATGATAACCAGATCTCAAATCGATTTTTGAGAAGGTACAAGCACCTTGTAACTGATCGAACAAATCATCGATGCGAGGAAGAGGATACTTGTTCTTAACAGTTACCTTATTCAGTTGTCTGTAGTCAATGCACATCCGAAAACTTCCATCCTTCTTCTTCACAAACAAAACAGGAGCACCCCAAGGGGACGCACTTGGTCTAATAAAGCCTTTCCCTAACAACTCTTGAAGTTGGGCCTTTAACTCTCTTAACTCAGCGGGAGCCATCCTATAAGGGGGTATGGAAATGGGACGAGTACCCGGCTCCAGATCAATGCAAAAGTCGATATCCCTATCCGGGGGCATACCAGGAAGGTCTGCAGGAAACACATCCAGAAAATCACGGACTATTGAAACCGACTCAATTGAAGGTACTTGGGTAGTATCATCCCTGAGGTGTGCCAAGAAAGCTAAACAGCCCTTTCTAACCATTCTCTTAGCACGAATGAAGGAGATGATACGAACTGGAGTGGAAATGTAGTCACCCTCCCACACTAACGGATCTGTCTCAGGCTTAGCCAATGTCACAGTTTTGGCATTGCAATCTTAGATTGCTAAGTTTGGAGAAAGCCAAGTCATACCCAGAATTACATCGAAGTCAACTATTTCTAAGATAACCAAGTTTACAAGAGTATTGCTCTTCATTAGCACGAATGAAGGAGATGATACGAACTGGAGTGGAAATGTAATCACCCTCCCACACTAACGGATCTGTCTCAGGCTTGGCCAATGTCACAGTTTTGGCATTGCAATCTAAGATTGCGAAGTTTGGAGAAAGCCAAGTCATACCCAGAATTACATCGAAGTCAACCATTTCTAAGATAACCAAGTCTACATGAGTATTTCTCTCCATAAAAGTCACGGGACAAGACCTATACACTTTTTCAACTATCACAGACTCACCCACCGGAGTAGAAACACGAATAGGCATGTCAAGCAATTCACAATGTAAATTAAAACCCGTAGCAAATAAGGAAGATACATATGAAAATGTGGATCCATGATCAAATAATACAAAAGCCATGCAATCACAAATTAAAAGGTTACCTGTGATGGCACCATCAGATGTCTCCGCTTCAGATCTCCCAGGGGAAGCATAACAATGGGCCCTATCACCGGTCTGTCTGTTGTCCCTACCATGTTGCGCTGCAGTATTTCTAGTTTGCCCGTCACCCCGGCCGTTTTGATGACCACCATTACCTCGGCCACCACGTCCTCCCGAATAACGGCCTCTTCCATGACCACCTCTACCTCTGACTATTGAGGGTCTGTAACTCTGTTTTGGACAATATCTCTTAATGCGTACAATTTCCCCACATCCATAACACTCTCTGGGTTCAAGCATAGGTCTCTGTGAGAACGACGAAGTATGGGGATAACCTCCAAACTCAGAGAAGTGTTGACCGGTCTGCGGTGGACTCCCAGCTACAGTCTGTACTGAAGACTGAATAGGGCGGGCTGGATAACCTCTTGAACTCTGCCCCTCTAGAGTAAGAACCATTAAACTCACCTCCTTTACGAAACCTCTTGGAGGTCGATGCCATGGTGAAGTCGTCAGGCTTCACTCCCTCCACTTCTATCACGAAATCTACCACCTCCTGAAAAGATTTTGCTGCAACAGCTACCTGTAAGGATGAAATCCGTAAATCTGACCTCAACCCTTTCACGAAACGGTGAATCCTCTCTTCTGGACTGAAGAAAAGCTGGGTGGCATACCTAGATAATGCACGAAACTTAGCCTCATAAGCAGTAACCGACATCCTGCCTTGCTCTAGGCTAAGGAACTCATCTCTCCTCCTATCCCTCAAAGTCCGGGGTATATACTTCTCCATAAACAAGCTAGAGAATGATGCCCAAGTCATAGGTGGTGCTTGTGCTGGTTGACACTCAACATACGATCGCCACCATATTTTGGCGTTCCCTTGAAATTGATAGGTCACAAACTCGACGCCAAATCGTTCTACTATACCCATCTTGTGCAGTAGCTCATGACAATCAACCAGAAAATCATAGGCATCCTCAAATTCAGCACCCTTGAAGATTGGAAGTTTCAATTTTAAGAACTTACTGAAGAGTTCATGCTGATCACTTGTCATTATAGGCCCTGCAGTCAACCGAGGAAACGTGCCTATTTCCAATGAGGCATCCATGCGGGGAGCCACAGCAGTTGTATGTTGTACTCCCGGAACCTGAGGTGTTGGTGCAGAAAACACGGGAGGTGTCTGGCCTTGATTAGATAACCCGCTAAGGTAGGCAAGAACCTGATTAATCATCTCTGGGGTAGGTTGGGGTGGTAATTCCCCATTCTGCACTTGCTCATTCTCCCCTTCCTCACCCTCTCTTACTACCTCCTCAGTCGGTGGAGGAGTCACCACCCTAGTACTAGATGGGCCAGGTGCTTGTCCTCTTCCTCTAGGGACGTCCTCCCGCGACCTCTACCACGGCCTCTTGTCACTGCTCCTCTTTGAGCTACAGTCTCAGTGGCTGGCTCAGACGCCTCTTGTCTTGCCGGTGCTGGTGTTGGCGCGGTTGTTGCTCTAGTTCTAACCATCTGCGAAATAGAGTGAAGATGGTCAGATACCAATTTGTATCACTTAGATACCAATTGGACCCAAGTAATAGCACGAAAGAAAGAAAGAATGAAATTTTCCTAAAGTCTTGTAGCCTCTCAAAGAAAAGTAAAGGCGTCCCCCTACCGTTCCTCAAGACCCTACTAGAGTCGTTCTTGTGTGATGAGACCAACGAACCTAATGCTCTGATACCAAGTTTGTCACAACCCAAAATGAGCCGCGAGTGGCACCCACACTTACCCTCCTATGTGAGCGAACCAACCAATCTAAACCCCAACGTTTCAAACATAATAAACAGAAAATAATGGGGATGACTTAAAACTCATTAATATAACCAATAAATAACTTCTAAAACTCAAAACTTATCATTACCCCCAAAATCTGGAAGTCATCATCACAAGAACATCTATCCTCAAATTACTAAATCTAAGAATGTCTAGGAAGCTAAAACAAATACAAGAGATAGTCCATGTCCGAACTTCAAGGATATCAAGACATGAATGAGAGAGAATCCAGTCCGAGCTAGGAACAATAGCTCACCCTGAAATCTGACGTGGTGAAGACTGGCTAGAGTTGGTGTTGAGTTGAAGACGACGGTACGTTTGCTGCACTCCACAAATAACAAAGAGAAAAACATACAAGTAGGGGTCAGTATAAAACACGAGTACTGAGTAGATATCATCGGCCAACTCAAAATAGAAAGCAATATATATCAGATAATATCATAAAATCAACTACAATACTCAACAGGTAGCAGCAAACAGTACAAAAATCATTGATAATAACGCCAAGTACACCCATGAGGACTCAAGCCTCCATACCATACTCATTTGGGAAATAGGTTCATTAATTGGAGTATATTAACATAATTCAAGATTCATTCTCTTTACTATCCTGGCGTTGGAACGTGACACTCCGATCCTCCTCATACTATCCTGGTGCCGGAACGTGACACCCGATCCATTAATATTATCCTGGTGCCGGAACGTGACACCCGATCCATTAATACTATCCTGGTGCCGGAACGTGACACCCGATCCACTATTATTATCCTAGTGCCGGAACGTGACACCCGATCCATTAATACTATCCTGGTGTCGGAACGTGACACCCGATCCACTATTACTATCCTGGTGTCGAAACGTGACACCCGATCCATTAATACTATCCTGGTACCGGAACGTGACACCCGATTCACTAACCTCATTCTTTTAGTTCATCAAGCCTTCTTCTATACCAAGGCATCATCATTAACAAAGAGGTTTTAAGATTTAAGATTCAACAGCTTCATCATGCTTATTTTATCACAATTATATAATCACATCATGCAAGCACACAATTAAGCATATAGAAGGATTTACAATACTACCCAATACATATCATTCACTATTAAGAGTTTACTATGAAATAGCATAAAACCATAACCTACCTCCACCGAAGAATTCGCGATCAATCAAGCTATCCCCCAAAACCTTTGCTTTCTTCTTCGTTTCTCTCTTCTCTCGATCATTCTCCCTCTCTTTCTGTCTCTTTCCTTCTTTTTTCTTATTCAAACTCTTTTTCTTTTACCCTAATTACCATATAATTAAGTATAAAAGATGGTAAAAGTAACCCACTAATTAATCCAAGGTTATCTCCTTTAACTCCCAAGTAATTGAATTATTAACATTAAACCCCTAACTTTATACTTATAAGCAGGAATAGTCCAAAACGCCCCTTAAAACTTTTAACAAAAATCCGAACCAGTCAGGGTTACGCAGTCTGTGACGGGTCATCGTGCCTGCGACGGTCCGTCCTGCTGAGTCGTCACAGAGTTCAGAGACTCAATATTTATTTAAGACCCTGTGACTGTCTGTCGTGCCTACGACGGTCCGTCCTGCTCTTCCGTCGCGAAGTTCAGAGAGTTGTTCTCAGTACCCAATTTTTCAGAATTCTAAGTGTTTTGGAACGAGACACCCTCGACGGTCCGTCGTGCCCATGACGGTCCGTCGTGGGATCCGTCGACTCAGACAGTTATTACCAGAAAATAACTCTACTGCTCAAAACGACTAACAGGTCGTTACATCTAGTTAACCCTTTAACACCTATTATTATTAAACCCATATGCATTAAGTCTTTTCTTACTTTATTTAGTTCTATTGGTAATTTGTATTACATAAAACTTTAGGGTTTAATAATTTCAATTGATTTTGTTGAAAAAATTGTATATCTTTATCCGCATCTATTATTTCATCTAATTGTTGATTGTTTTCTTCTTTAGTTCTTTTATTTAATATTCTTAATATAAATTATTACCTATGCTATTTCGGGAGTAGTTTGGTCTAGGTCTTTCTAATCCTTCTTCATTTCTTGATCTAGCTGAAAAAATATCCATTTTTTTTGTTTCTTTATTGTTTTTCTTTTTGTGGAGTGATTTCTATTTTAGTTAATTTTTTTATTAATTCCTCTACCTCTGTTATATATTTACTTTCTCTTTTTTCTTTGAATTTTTTATCTACTTTGTTATTTATTTGTAATAATAGTGTTATTATTATATTATTTTGTTTTAGATAACTTGATCTGATTTTGAAGATGGATTAAAGTCTTTGTAATCTGTAGGAAGAGTTATTCTTTTTTCTATTAACGTAGTAGCTTCTTTATGCGTCTCAGTTATTTATTAAGTCTATCATGAAAGAACTATTTCTTTTGATAATGCTAATTCTGTTTTAGTCTCTTGTATTTTTATAATTAATGTATTATTAACTTCTTCTTTTTGTTTTTTTTTTAGTTCGCTTAATTTTTTATTTAATTCAATTCCTTGTTCCTTAATATAATCTAAATTACTCTTTATTTAAAAAAAAAACTGTTTTTGTTTAGTTTGAGTTTCTTCTTGTTCACCTAGTAATTTTGTAATTTTATAATTTTATTATTATGTTCTCTAATTTTTTCGCTAAAATTTATCATAAAGTCTATTAGGGTATTATATTGAGAGTCTTCTGTAGTGTGTAAGCAGTGTCCTCCACTTTCAAAATTACACTTTATTACACTATCGTCTTTTAGCCTTTTAAATTTCTTTTCTATATTTATCTGTAAATCTAAATATTCTAGGTTTTTTAGAGAAGTTATTTTTACTATATTCTATCCTAAAGTTGTTATTTTACACTGTTACCTATGGTCTTTTATTCTTTTTAGTAAAAATGTAAATTTTATCTCTGATTTCAAGTAATTCCCGCTTTAAAGCACTTATATATTCTTCGTTTATATTTCTTTGGAAATAAAAAAATTCTGATGTATATAATTGATTCTCATATATATTTAAGTACTATTATAGATTTTTCTATTTTTTGTAATCTTTGTTTTTCTTCTAGTTCTCTATATAAATATCAATAATTTATTCTTATACTTCTAGTAAAAGGATGTTTTCTCATAAAACTTGTAGCCTCTAATCTGGATATTTATATCTAAGGTGTCTTAATAGCTTGTATTCTAATTTTTTAATTAAAAATAATAGATTATTTAGTTTCTGACTATTATTTAATTTTATTTCTTCTAAATATTTTGTATATTCAAGATATAAACCTAATAATTCTTGTTTAACCTTACAATATTCTTTAATATTTTTATGGGGCCTTCTCATATATGTTTATCCTATAGGGCTACTGTAAAAAAAAAACTATTTTTAAAATATTTTATTTGTGCTATAGTCTCTCTAACTGGTAGATATGAATAACCAGGAGGTACTATTGATTTACGCTTCAATGCAACAACCAAGCTAAGTGAAACGATATCTACTACATGCTACAACGACTACAAGTAACAAATGTATTTAAAGAAAAAACAAACCTAGAAACTACTGAATCCTATTATACGTAGCGCAAAATCAGATATATGTAAAAGGAGTCCGAAACTTAAAGGGTACAAAATATTAACAAAAATTCCAAAACGGTAAAATCACTGCAGGTGCAGCGACTTACCTCACCTGAAAAAGTAAAATCGCTGCTGAGGCAACGATTTTGTAAAAAAAAAAATTTAATAAAAAAATGAAATCGCTGCCTATATTTTGCTTCTTACAAATCGCTACCTTGGCAGCGATCTCATTCAATTTTTTAATTATATATTTTTTTTTAAAAAAAAAAAAGGTATATCGCTGCAAGTGTAGCGATTTATAAAAAAAATTAAAATCTCTGCCTAGGCAGCGATTTACAAAAAAAAATAATTTTTTTATGATATAAATCGCTGCACTGGCAGCGATTTATTTTATAAGAAAAAAATCTTTTATAAATCGCCGCCTTGGCAGCGATTTATTTTATAGAAATTTTTTTTTATTAAATCGCTGCAGGAAGCTATTTTTTAAAAAAAATGTTAAAACAACGATTTTATATAAAAAAAATTATAATATGTTTTAAAATTCAAATATATAACTTATAAGAAAATATACATTATTTTAAAAGAATTAAAAATAAGTAAAGTAATAAATATATTTTCTTTCTAAAAAAAGATATAATATTGAATTTAAATTTAAACAATATTTCAATTCAAATAATTAATTTTTTTAAATAAAAAATTAAAGGCAGCAAAATTATTGAATTTTTTTGTTTAAAACAAAATGATATATATATATAAAGTTAAAGATGATCACATGAGAATAGTAAAAAATTTGTTTTTATTGTAAATAGTTGAACAAAGTGGTCACATGTAAATAGTACTAATATACTTTCAATGCTATAAATTGGACTCTTGTATTCATATTCATATTACTTTCAATCTTTCAATCTACCAATAATCTTAGGTAAATAAAGTCATTTGAATATTATGGGAGAGTCTAGCCAAAATTTCAGTCATTTTAATTTTTTCTCATCGGATTCAACTAATAGGTAAATAAAGTAATGTTTTCTTATTTCTTAAAAACTATTTTTCTTATATGTAATATATTTATAAGATTATTATTATAGGTATGATCAAATTCAAAATGCTGTGAATTATTGTACACAAATTGTAAATAATAATGTTATGGGTGATGAACGAGTTGGTGAGTTACACAATGATGAACCTTCCGAGCATGAATTTACAGACAGTGATGATATGTATGACGGCGATGATGATAATGTGGATAATGCATCTAATGCATCCGTTGAAGATCAAAGTATTAATTATCATTCTACAGCGATTCCATACTTAGATCACACTGACGAAAATGCAGAAGATTTTATCTACACGAGAGATGACGGTTCCATTCGAACGGCACTTTGAAATTCAAACAATCCTAAACATATCCAATCGGGTTCGATTGTTGAAAACTAAATATTTTATAGTTGTTTATTTATTTATTTATTTATTTCATGTTGATTAATTTAATTTGTATATGCAACTAGGTATGTTATTTATGAATAAGATGCAAATGGAATCTGCAGTAAGAGCATATAGTCATGCTCTTAAAAAAGAATTTCTTTGTGATCAATCCAAAAGTAAAAGTTGGAAAGTTATTTGCAAGCGTCATGAGTTAGGGTGTGATTGGATGATTCAGTTTAGAGAGATTTCAAGCGGTATGTGGAAGACAGGAAAAATGATTGAACCGCATACTTGTCTTATAGATAACTATAAGGAGGATCATTTCAATTTGAATGATAAAATAATTGCCACTTCATTAATACCATATGTTATGCAAAATCCGGACATAAATATTAAGATGATCCGTGAAATTATCAAAGGAAAACATCACTATACTCCTAGTTATAGAAAAGCACAAAAAGGTCGAAGAAAAACATTTCGAATGGTTTATGGTGATTTTGAAAGTTCATTTAAGGCATTACCTCGATACATGGCTGCACTACAATTATTCAATCCAGGCACTATTATTGAGTGGGAGCATCATTCTACAACAATGCAAGGTGAGCAAATTTTTAAATTTCTTTTTTGGGCTTTTAAACAGAGCATTGATGGTTTCAAAAGTTGTAGGCCGGTCATTTCTATCGACGGCACACATCTTTATGGTTTGTATGATATCAAATTGTTAATTGCGGTTGGAATTGATGCGGATGGAAATATTTTTCCACTTGCATATGCTTTAGTTGCACGTGAGAGTTTTGAGTCTTGGTTATGGTTTCTCAAGTTATTATGGACACATGTAGTTTGTGAACAACAAGGAATTGGTCTTATTTCTGACCGTCATCAAGGAATCTTGCAGTGTGTTCAATCTTATGATTGGTTGAGTCCACCCAACACATATCATAGATTTTGTGTTCGACACTTAAAAGCAAATTTTAATAAAAAAAATTTGTAAATAGTGAACTCAAAAATCTAACGTGGTTGGCTGCTACTGAGCATCAGGAGAAAAAATTTATGCAACGGATGCAACAAATCAAAACATTGTCTCCTGCAGCATATGAATGGTTAAATGAATTTTCTTTGGAAAAATGGACAATGTATAAGGATGGTGGTCGTAGATGGGGTGCCATGACGACAAATGTGTCTGAGTCATATAATGGTTTATTGAAAAAAGCTCGGGGGCTTCCTGTGACTGCCATCGTTTGAATGACGTTCAAAGCTCTCATTGATCGTTTTGTCGAAAGAAACAATCTTGCAATTGCATTACTTCAAAGTAATATGCCATGGCCTCTTGCAATAGAAAAAATTTTTAATGATTATTATCAAAGAGCTCAAGGGCACACAGATATGATGACTTACAACACAGGTGATGGAGTTTTTGAAATTCTTACTTTTGCTCATGATGGTAAAGGTGGAAATGTCCACAAGGTACTGCAAAAGGTAAGAAATGTTCTTGTGGAAAATGGAGAAACTATCATATGCCTTGTTCGCATGCCATCAAATTTTGTGGAATTCGCGGAATCGAGCCAAAATCTTATGTAAGTAAATTCTACAGTGCAAAATATTACAAACGAACATACAATGAGACATTTAATCTAGTGGGTGATGAAATGTATTGGCCACCAGCTCCTTTTAATTTAATTGAAAATACTGAATATTTGCGGACAAGTGGTACGCAAGGAAGAAGCCGACTTAAGAACGATATGGATATAGCTCCGGCTCGCATGACTAGAAAATGTAGTGTTTGTAAGGAGACAGGTCACACAAAGGCACGATGTCCTACTCGATTTTAAATATTTTGTCTATGTTTTTAAGGTTAATGTGTTTTTATTATCTTGTTATTAATATTATGATATATCTTTTATATTTATTTGTTGACGTGAATTTAATTTGTCTTGTGCATTTTAAATATTGCACGTATAATATCTTTACATTATTATTATATTATTGATTTGAACTCTATTAAAAAATAATGATTTGACCTAATATAAAAAGTCTTGATTTGACCTAACATAAAAAGTATTGATTTGACCTATGACATAAAGAAAATTAAATCCTGCAAACTTGTTCAAACATAAAAAAATGTTGACATAAAAAGTATTGATTTGACCTATGATATATCTTTTATATTTATTTTTTGACATGAATTTAATTTGTCTTGTGCATTTTAAATATTGTACGTATAATATCTTTACATTATTATTATATTGTTGATTTGAACTCTATTAAAAAAATAATGATTTGACCTAATGTAAAAAGTCTTGATTTGACCTAACATAAAAAGTATTGATTTGACCTATGACATAAAGAAAATTAAATCCTGCAAACTTGTTCAAACATAAAAAAAAAAAAAGGGAAGAATCTCATTACTTTGTTCAAACTTGCACGAAACAACAAAATTTACATATTTCAAAATTTGAATCTTCAGCCTTTTAGAATAAAGGTGCATAAAAAAAATTATTCTTCTGAATTCGAATCTTCTACATCTTCATTTTCATCTTCATTTTCAAAATCTTCCTCATTTTGATAGTGCCTGCCTGTTCCACATCTAGTTGATTTGTGTAGCCTAGATGTTCTCCGAGGTGGATTTTGTCTATTAAGCACTAAATTTTGTGAAGCCCCAGCATTAAATCTTGAATCATCGAACACAGTTACCTATAATACAATATAACATAATATAATCAAATAAACATGCAATAAAAATAAAAAAAATTATAAAAAGTTAAAAAAAATTGTATGAAAATTATTATACTTACATTCGAAAAATTCAATCTTCCACTAAATGGAGAATTATGTATAGGAAATTCACGCATACCATGTTGAAGACCATATTGAGATCCACTAAATTACGCAAACCCAGATATTGGAACCTGTGGAGTTACAAAACCAACTGTTTGCTGACTAGAAAAATTAACATTAGTGTTAGAGGGTCCTGCAGAAAAATCAAACGTGGGATAATAAGGCTCGGGAGTCGCCACATTAGTGTTAGAGGGCCCTGCAGAAAAATCAATTGTTTCACCAGCGGTCCTTCTACCTCGACGAGCACCCTCTCTCGGTGTTGTTTGTCGTGATCGGCGAGATACTTGTACTGATAGTGGTTCATTGTATTGAGTGGGAGGATTGTAATCAGGATCAAAGCTCAATCGCGTTCCCTGAAAGGCCGCATTCATTGACTTCATTGAAATACGAGCGACTTCCTCTGCATATTGTCTCATTTCATTAGATTGATTTTCATCATTTTCAAGCATCCGAGCTCGACGATACTGCATTTCATGACCTCTAGCCTATAATGAATAAACAAATATTAATAACAAAAAAATTATTAAAGATTGACATAATAATTTAAAATTTACATAATATACATACTAATGCCTCATGACTTCCTGCCATGTGTTGATACCCTTTTTGTACAACATGTTGTGGATTTCCAATTACCATGCGGGTATGCCTCATGTACCAACGAAAGTAATCTGTTTGATCACTTACAAATGGAGGTCGAAATATATGATTTTGACGTTGTTCCCATAAATATTGTGTATAGTTAAATGCATCTATATCTTCTTGTTTTATTTTGGATCGTTTATCACGCCTAAAATGATATTCGAAAAATTGGGTACACGGTCCTGGAATATGTTGTAAATAACCGAACTGTCTCACAACACGATCAACCATGTGCCACTCACGATAAATTCCATAAATCAGTGGCACCTGTGCCATCCAGACACGTTGTCCTGACCGACACCACTCAGGCAATCCATTAATAACATCTTCCGAATAAGGCTGCCAAATAAACTATAAAAAAATAATTAAGTAAGATAATTATAAAAACAACATTGGCAGAAAAAAAAATATTTACGTGAAAATGAACAATCTTAAAAAATAATTTTTTTGTACCATTGTGTCATTTAAAGATCTACCAAATATATTCTTATTTAAAATAAAATAAAATATGAATAGTTTAAGATACTAATAATATTAAATACCTGTTCATCAGTTAGATTATCTAGTACATCCCTAATCACACCTATTACAGTTCGTGCCTCATTTTGATAATTTCTACGTCGCGTCCACTTACGTGCAAGCGCAGTTGAAGCCTCAAGTTGATTGGTTCTTAGAGGCTTTGGTAATGGTTGCACGGGAATAATTCTTTCCCATGCCCAAATCTACAATAAATAAATTCACCATTACTTATAATGCACTTAAATTTAAAAGTGCATATTACTAGTATATATAAAATATTTAATTAAAAAATATGTATACCTGCACTTAAGAGAGAAATCCACAAACTTCATTTGATTTTTTCATTGACACACGACATAAACAATTATACAAATATGATAATGCGGCCGATCCCCATGCTTGAGTTGACATTAAATCTAAGTTTCTCATGTCAATCAAAATGTCCAAATTAATCTTATTATTAGATTTATCCGGAAATATTGATGCACCACATAACCATAATAAATATAATCTAAATCTTTGTTGAACTTCATGCTCAGTTGAGTTATCATTAACAACTTCCAAACCTTCGATATACTCAATCAATTTATATGTTAACAATCTACTAACACCAGAAAAACAACTAGTATCGGGTAACCATCCTGTGAATTGAAAAATCATTTCTTGTCTACCTATAATCCCTAAAGAATCAGCTCCATTTAAAATTATAGGACTAACATCTACTATCATTCCGAATAAAATTTCAATATCTTGTAAAGTTACGGTAGCCTCGCCAGTTCGCATGTGAAAAGTATGACGGATCACATCCAACATCAAGAATTCCTTTAAATCTACAATTTTCAAAATATTGAAGGATGCGAGAATGTAATGGATGATATTTTAAATGTTGCCAAAATTCAATATCACCACGACGCGTATATAAGCAAGACCTCTCTTCTTTTATGCTACCATTCCAAATTCCTTTGGAACGATGATGAACTTGAATTTTTAATACATCATGCTCTACTGGACCAGGATGTACGTATAAATTTGACGGATGCATATCTATAAATAAAAAATAAAAAGAAATATTAACATTAATATAAGTATCAAACGATTGAATATATCAACAATATCATATAAAAGTATAAAATTAATTAAAATAAATTAAAAATAAAATAAATTTAAACTAACCTTATAAAGAAAATGCTTTTAAAAACTTTAGAAAATTTGAAGAATAACAAGAATTTTAAGATTGTTGGAAGATTGAAAGTAGATTGGAAGATTGAAAGATTGAAAGTAGATTGGAAGATTGAAAGTAATATGAATATGAAGGTTTAGAGTCCAATTTATAGCATTGAAAGTATATTAGTACTATTTACATGTGACCACTTTGTTCAACTATTTAAAATAAAAATAATTTTTTTACTATTCTCATGTGATCATCTTTAACTTTTATATATATATATATATATATATATATATATATATATCATTTTGTTTTCAAAAAAAATTCAATAATTTTGCTGCCTTTAATTTTTTATTTAAAAAAATTAATTATTTTAATTCAAATATTATTTAAATTCAAATTCAATATAATATCTTTTTTTAGAAAGAAAATATATTTATTACTTTACTTATTTTTAATTTTTTTAAAATAATGTATATTTTCTTATAAGTTATATATTTAAATTTTAAAAAATATCATAAATTTTTTTATATATAAAATCGCTGTTTTAATATTTTTTTAAATTTTTTTTTTTAAAAAATAGCTTCCTGCAGTGATTTAATTTAAAAAAATTATATAAAATAAATCGCTGCCAAGGCAGCGATTTATTAAAAAAACTTATAAAATAAATCGCTGCCAGGGCAGCAATTTATTAAAAAAAAATTTTATATATAAATCGCTGCACTAGTAGTGATTTATTTTATAAGAAATTTTTTTTTTATATATAAATCGCTGCAATGGCAGCAATATACCTTATTTTTTAAAAAAAAATATAATTAAAAAATAAAATGAAATCGCTGCCAAGGCAACGATTTGTAAGAAGCAAAATTTTGAAATCGCTGCTTGGGCAGCGATTTCATTTTTTTATTAAAAAAAAAATTTTGCAAAATCGCTGCCTCAGTAGCGATTTTACTTTTTCAGGTGAGGTAAGTCGCTGCACCTGCAGCGATTTTACCGTTTTGGTTAATTTAAAATTTTATATACCGTTTTGAAATTTTTGTCAATATTTTGTACTCTTTAAGTTTCGGACTCTATGTAAAAGAGATAATAGACCAGTGATCACACAAAAAATAAATAAGGAGTCATATACTACTCTTAACAACCATGAAAACATGTCGAGACTAATTACTTAACATTTTTCTTAAACGATTATCACTCCACCCTAATCATATTCACATTAAGTAACACAAATATATAATGAATGGGATTCTAATAAATAATGCACAAAAGAGGTCAAACGAGCTCAGGGACTTCACTAGTTAAAAATGTTGTTGTTGGATTCAAAATGTACCATAGGTGGTCAAGAAAATCTGAATCTAACGGCTCACACATGTCACTCAAGGCAGTAAGACAAAAAAAAAACTTCAAAAACAGAGAAAAACTAAACCATTCGAATGAAAAAGCAATCACACATACCATATCAGTTGATTTTGACATCTTAGACCTATTTGAATACTAACATCACCTACTTGAATAATAACATCAGCAATTACAAACTAAACAAAGAACAATTGATACTTCAAGCCTGTGTAAACATCAAAAGGTAGATTCGACATTCAAAAAATAAATGAGGAAGGCAACGAAATAAACTCAAATTTGTGTAATACATCTTTTAAATAGAAGTTGAATTCATTTTGCAAATTGTTGGTTGATTTTTTACCATTTTATTACTCACTTAATTCATAATAGATACAAATTTAATTCAATCTATAGATCACTATGTTGTTTTCATTAGTAACTTGTTTAAATTCTTTATTAATTTACTCTTTTGATACAACTTTAATATTATGTAATACATTTTTAATATAAGTTTAATTGATTTGCAAATTGTTATGATTGAATTACTTGCTTAATTCATAACGGATACAAGTTTAATTCAATATATAGATAACTCTCTCTTCTTTTCATTAGTTACTTGTTAAATCTCTTTCTTAATTCACTCTTCTGATTTAACTTTTTGTGTAAAACACTTTTTATACAATTTCAATTCATTTTGCAGTTTGTTGACTTGATCACTTGCTTAACTCGTTATAGATACAAGTTTAATTAAATCTATAGATTATTTTCCGGTCATTTCATTAGTTACTTTGTTTAAATACTTTCTTAATTTTTCTCTTTTGATTCAACTTCAATATTGTGTAATACAAGTTTAATTCATTTTGCAGTTTGTTATGATTGAATTATTTGTTCAATTCATAATAGATACAAGTTTAATTTGTCTATAGACCGCTCTCTGGTCTTTTCATTAGTTTGTTTTTTAATTCTCTTTTTACAAATTCGACTTGTGTAATACATTTTTAATAATGTGCAAGAAAAATATGACTAATCTAGTTGTGTTGTTTTACTTCAATTAACGATGGGAGTCTAGCAACAAACATATTAATTACTTGGTAAATGGTGCGTTGATAAATATGGAATCAACATTTGTCACCCCCGTTTCTATATATGATTGTTGCTCGATTCTTAGTAGACACATCAACAAGTAAGTTGAAATCAGACATAAAATTGGTGAAATGTCTTCTCCAATTTAAATTCATAATGAATAGGGCAAAAGTATATGTCAAAATCAAAAAGGAACAACGAGATATGTCAAGATACTTTTTATGTGTCACAACAACTGCATCAATGAATTTGGAGATTAATTCCGCCCTCGTTTCACTATCATGTCCAGACACTTCCAAAAAGTATGAGGGTTATACACAATTTGTACTTCTCTAATACATTTAATGATATTGGTGATGCAATAAGCTTAATTGACTTTGGATCATGTGAGGAATTTAATGAGCTAGAATAATTATAACCAGTAGACATCATTGTTAATATTAATCACTCTTTATTTGAGAAAGATCAAGTGTATAAGAATAAATATGTATTCATCCCTACACTAAAAAACAGTCTAATCTTAAAAACATTTTCAATTCAAGACATCAAGCTCAACTAGGTAAGACCTAAATTCAAATTACTTTAAATTATAGATTGTATATTACTGTTTTTCCAACAATTATTTGTTACAGCACCTAGGAGAAAATTGTAGTTGGAGTTTACGAGCTTCAAGCTTGAAAATAATCTCAAATGTTCAAGATAAAGGATTTTGAAAGCGAACACACATTTGTTGCTACATAATTCACTATTGGAAAGAAAAGCAACCAAAAGTGTTGTTGGGAGTATTATTATAGGTAAATGTGTTGAATCAGATGTTATTACACACCAAAATATATACAAAATGACATGTTAACTGAATATGGTGTGCGACTGACATATATGTAAGTTTGAAGAGCTAAAGAAGCAACTATTGAATTAGTCTGGGGTGATCCAATTCAATCATATGAAAAGTTAAAAATTACTTTCACATGCTAGAGACAACTTATCCTGGTTCTCATATAAGATTGCACAAATAAATTCAACAAAAAGATGTGCTTCCGTTGAACAACATTATCCTCTTTAAAAAAGAGGTATTCAACATAATTTTGAATCAATCAAACTAATAGATTTCAGAAAATTGAAGGTTAAACTAGCAACAACAAAAACAATAGAGTAGAGTTTATTTCCAAACTTTGCCACAAGATCTCATCTACATCATAGTTTACATGGTTCACAGACTATTATTTATTTATTTATGTTCACCTAATTTGAAAATAACTCACTTATTTCACATTTATCTATCCAATACCCACATATCACTAACTATTGAACAACAATCAACAAGCCAATTGATCTTTGAAAGTAGATATTTCCTCAAATATTGGTAGTCTTCTTGATTTTGGAGGAGCCCATTCATTTATAAGATGTTCAAGCCCATTCATAAAGTCATCATCCAAATTTAGGCCTGGAAGATTTTGCAAAAATGGTGGTGGTTGTCTAGAGTCCAATTCCACTAGCAATTCCTCCACACGTTTCCTTGTTTTTGGATCTTCGGAACCCGCATAATTACCTCTCCAAACTTTTTCAAGAATATTACGAGCCTCATCATATCGAGCTTGCTTTATTAAACAATGGGTCAAATTACATGCCTTGTTGCTGTCTGCATCAATTATTTGGGCTTTCTTATACACAACTTCTGCTGCCATAAAGTTCCCCTTTTGCGTATAGGCCCAGCCCAAATTTCCCTGTAACAATTGTACTAATTACGAAAAATAGCAATAATTTATGTATTTACAAAATATAGCGGAATATATTATATTTATGCACAAGCATAATATAGTGTATACATGCCATTGTATTTTCATTTTGTGATATTTTTTGTATTTTACATAATACTTGTATCATCACTTGAAAATGTATGGCTTACTGAGAAGAATATGTATATCGAAACATTAATTGGTTCGAGTGTACGTTAAAATGAAAAAATATATATGCTGACAAGATTAAGGGATTGGTTATGTATTAAGCCAATATCGTAATACTCATTAAATAAGATAATAATAGTTGTGATTAATTACCAGAATTCTTGCTGTTTCTTGCCTAACAGAAACTTGAAACTTCTTGCCATGTGAACGAGCAGTTTTCGAAGGTTTACCATTGAAGACCTGCCCTTGGTATATTTGTCTCAACTTTTGTTTCAATAGTGCTATTTGTTCATCTACTTTTCCACATTTCTACATATATACATGTAAATACAATAATTAATTAGTCCATATATAGTGGGAGCAATATATATGTAACGAGAATATAATTAAATAATATATAAATATTTTTTTCTATTATTTTAAACTTTTAGATGGAATAGTCAATATGATATCTGAACACTTAAATTTGTAGATGAGATCGTCACACATGTATATTAAAAAATTAATATAGGGTGTGACAATGTAAGTGAAACACTTTATGTACCATCCAAAGTTGTATTAGTGAAACGTTAAATTCCTCTTTTCCTATGTAATTTCCTTTCTTGGTTTTTACTGTCCAACTCCAATATCCAAAATTCAGTCCCAACTAATATTTTGGATTTTCATAGAGTATAGAATAAAAGTGATCTTCACTAAAATAAAAATAAAAATCTCCATTTTCAAGACTTTTATTAACTCATAGTACCACATCATTTGGTGGTTTCCCCCTATATAGTGATGACCAAAATAAGAAAGATTATGAATAAATAATGTTTAGTATATTTATGAGCTAGTTATTAAAATTGAAAAATATTATACCAAATGAGACTTTGAAGGTTATTTTTTAAATTTTTATGAATTTGAACAATTATTACCTTATAATGTATGTAAGGTCGGAGCTAAGTGTTCGTTGACTATGAGTTTAGTCGAATTCAACAGTTTGTGATATTTAAAAACACACGCACTCTCTATATATAACTTCAAAATAATAAAATTCAAAATTCATAAATTTCAAATTTTGAAAAGTTAGCGGGCTAAAAAAAGATGAAGAGGAATGGTAATTGATATATACCTTGAAGAGATCAAGAAGGACATTATCCAGGGATTGTTGAGCCTGTTTGGAGCAGAGACATCTAAAAGAATGAATAGCTTCAATAGCCTCTTCACTTCTATCAAGTTGTTTCATAACTATAGCCATATCTTTAAGGGCACTATCAACTCTATCTCCTCCATTTATCGCCTTCCAAAACCATACTATCGCCGCCTCTGGCTCCTTCTCAACTATCTGAAATACATGCATGTCCACATGTTTTGAATAGATTTTTACTTAGGTAAACAACATTATATGCTATTCTATTTAACTTTTCAATTAAGAGGGGATGAATTAATTGAAATTTGGGAAATTTACCTGAGCATATTTGGCCCTAACATAAGGTCCATCACCTGAAGGAACCTTATGAATAACATGAAACAATACTTCCTTCTTCATTATTCTCTCTTTATAAATGCAAATCTTTGTTACAAAAAGTTGTTAGATAGTATCAAATACTCTAATATATAAGATGAATATCAAAATTTGGAAGAGAAGATTCAGTTAAATTTGAAGATAGACAAATTCATGAATAGTGATGCATAATTGGTTGAACCTGGACGAATATCCGTCTCTATAACATAATACAAACATACATGCCCCACTTGCTTTTATTTTCCTTATCTTCTAATTCATATTATATTATATAAACGGAAAGATTCAAACTTCAAAGTTGAATTATCATTTTATCCTTATATTAAAATAATTAAATAAATTTTATAAAATATAATTAAATATTTAATAAATAACTCATTTAGAGTGGTGCATGAATCAAATTCACATTGATAATTAATTACTCTATTGTAAAAATCAGGAGTATTTGAAAAGTTTTTCCATTAAAAAAAAATTGATATGGACTAAAACCATTGAACTAATTTAATGCAAATTAATTATCTAACCAAAGGTCATCATAGCTACTTCTATAAATTACCTAGCATGATCTTCATGTAAATGACAAGAGGAAGATGAGAGATTATCATGCAAAAATGAACTTTGCAAATCATTTTGTGTGCGCAGTAATTTATTTATTTTTTTGTTATTATCCGTTCCTTTTTGTCTGTCCTAAATATTATATATTTCCTTTTTATATATGTTGATGTACTTCCGTATGATTTTGTTTTTGTATTAGAATATTTTGTGTCCTACATGAAGAAAATAGTAATATACAATTCATGTTCTGCTATGTATCTTAATTACTGATGAAATTCATATTAATGAAAGATTAATCAGTTCATTTGACATGCTTATTTGGCTCTCGATAGAGTGTTCTACTTTAGTATAAATATATTTTTAAAATTATTATTTATGAGTAGTGAGAAGAATGACTAAATGAGAAATCATATATATATATATATATATATATATATATATATATATATATATATATATATATATATATATCCTAAAATAAAATGGCCCATCTAATTGGAGATAAAGAATGGATGATACTCTATATAGTATATATGTGATTGAGGTTGTATTTTTATGTTAACTTTTCGTTTATATGTATAATTTATTAATCTTATTAGTCTATTATTTGTTTGTTGGAACATTCATTCCTCAAATTGATCATATATCTAGAATAAGTCATTTTGAAAAGTTTATATTGCTCAATTTATATTAATTATTCAAAGAGAAATGTTATGAAAAAAAGAGTATTATTCTTTCTCTTCATAAATCATGTGTACAGTACTTTTTATGGTTAAAAAGAAGACGTATATGTGATATAATGATAAAAATAATTGACATATTAATCATGGTAATGGCTTCAAGTGTGTTTCGTAATATACCTAGTGTTTATATCATAAATTTGGATATATGTACCACATTGACGAAATGTTTTAGCATTTATAAATTTTATGCATAAAATGTCTATCTACTGTGATAATAAGCTATTTATCGTTGATGTAAAATTTTAACTATAACTGAAAAATTGTCAAACTCCCATGTATAGATTATTGATTGGAGCTGGACTCATAAATAGTTAAGTAGTAATTATTTCCAAACTAGAATGTCTACTTTTGCCTTAGAGATATTATTTTATTTATGATAATGTGATATTGTTCTGCTTACTTATTGATTGTTAATTATTTCTCATACACATAATTTTTTAAAATTAAAAGTTCAATGTGAAGAGTCCTTCTCCATTATTTATGTAAAAACACTTTGAGAATTAAATTTTTGATATGCTTTTTAAGAACCAATTTACTAAGATTGATATTATCATAGGAAGGAAATTGCACCATTCAACATGAAAAGAAAAGAGAATGAGAGAAGGATAACAAAAAAATAACAAGATATATCATCTATTTAATGTTCTTCATATTATATTTGTTATTATTTAGCGAATAAAAGATAAATGGTAAAACTACTATTGTTAATTTAAGCATCTTTTTAATTACTTAACTTTTTAGAATATAAAAATTTAATAATAATAATAAGGGACGAACGTGCAAGGCACGTTCTCAGAAACTAGTATATATACACCATAGTGCTTGTAAGGGTGTCCTATTGAAAAATTCAAGGTTTACTAAGTACGCAACCGAGATGGTCTTCTTATCAAAATAACCTAAGTAAACATTTAATAAAATCTTACGGTATCTAGTGTTTACTTTCTGGTTATATAAATTATATAATTTTAATTGGAACCAATATAACACGTCTACCGAAATAAAATACATACTCATCGGTTACTTATTCGTAAATAGTTTGTGAAAAGCTACAAATATACATATCTTGTTCACTTCCAAATGTCATCAGCTTTTCATCTTCTTTACCAAATTGTCCCTTCAAGGAGTTATGAACCTGGTCATGTTATGCAAAATAATTAACTTCACCAAAACATGGAAGGGGAGTTTTGGCATTTATCCAGTCTATCTTCTAGACTGATCTAGAGCGGGCGGTTTAAGCTCAATCCACCCCGCCCTAACCCCTACACTAGTAGGGCAACAAAGGTAAAAAAAAATAAATCAAAATCTCAGAAAAAGACAAAAGGGGGAAAAAAATTAAGATATACATATACAGCAACGATAAATACTTTGTGAGAAATTGGCTACTTGACTTTGGCTTCATTAAAGCAAATAGAGGATATAAGCTTTTCCACATTCCACGATGCTGAAAAACAATAAAATCACTGCATATGAAACAACCCACAATTTCATGCTTTTCTTTCTTTAGACCTACTTTGGACATAATAACTACTAAACCAAGGCATCTGTGCAAAAACACAATGTGCCAATCCCCTACTAAGCCTGGTTGCCACCACCTTGAGGACGGAGGTCCATGCGTCCACGTCCGCGTCCATAACCTCTGCCTCCTTCATATCCAGAGTCTGAGTTTATGTGCATAAAACAAGGTTCAACAGAAATACAATAGAAAAATTCCAAGGAATATCATAGTTTTAAAAGAATACAACAAAGTATCTGTGTAAGCAGTACAAAATGCAAACTCAAGGAAGTATACTTACCACGACCTTCCCATCCACCTCGGCCCCAGTTTGAGTAACCACCATTTCCTCTGCCCCTGTTTGAGTAACCACCATTTTCCCCGCCCCAGTTTGAGTAACCACCATTTCCTTGGCCCCTGTTTGAGTAACCACCATTTTCTCCGCCCCTATTTGAGTAACCACCATTTCCTTGGCCCCTGTTTGAGTAACCACCATTTTCTCCGCCCCTGTTTGAGTAACCACCATTTCCTCGGCCCCTGTTTGAGTAACCACCATTTCCTCCGCCCCAGTTTGAGTAACCACCATTTTCTCCGCCCCAGTTTGAGTAACCACCATTTCCTCGGCCCCGGTTTGAGTAACCACCATTTCCTCGGCCCCTGTTTGAGTAACCACCATTTCCTCGGCCCCGGTTTGAGATACCACCATTTTCTCGACCCCGGTTTGAGTAACCATCATTTTCTCGACCCCAGTTTGAGTAATCACCATTTTCTATTAAAACAAAATTACCACATTTACATCATCAATACATTAATGAGCACATTACTTCACCGAGATCTTAAGTAACAGAAGAATACCTTGATAGTTTCCATATCCACCTCTGCTCCAACCACGTCCCCTCCCTATACCACGACCTCGTCCTCGCCCATATGAATCTAAAATGAAGTTGTAGTGTATTCAAGATGTTACACAAGTTTCCAGTTAAGTCGAGTTCAATTCTGCAAATCATTTTGTTTAGTGATGTTGCCTGGTGCCTCATTACCTTCATTACCAGCATAATAGACTCCACGTGTTTGTCTTGGAGACTGTTGCTGCAGCTGGGGCTGGTAATTATTATACTGTGGCTTCATCTGTTCAACCTCAGAAGGAGCTTGATACCTATAAAAATGAAGTTGTATTTTGGGCCATGAAGAGTAAGATAATAATCAGTTAAGACCACATATTTTCAGTGACAAAATACATTAACGACCATCAGAAAAACAATTCAAATAACGATCATTGAATAGTTAACAGGCTGCCATGTCAAACAACAGGAGCAGCATACATAGAGAAGCAGACGAAGGCAGAGAGTTACCCAGGGGAATTGTTGTTCAGCTCTTGTGTTGACAACGTGATTGAAATCACTGAAACATGGCGGGTCTGCTCCACACTATATTGCAAAGAAAACCAATTTCCAGAAATTAGTACCACATGAATGCTAGTCATGCTTAGGAATACACACAGTGCGAGAAGAAAACATTATGAGAGTAAATCAGGGGTGAAACTTACGGCAAAAGACCCTCTTCAATTGGCTCCCATACATCTGTTATGCTTACTGAGCTGATAGCAGTGTCTTGATGAAGTATAGGCACTCTTCTCTGCAAAAGATTAAGATCATTGAGTAGGAGAAAGAATAGAAGAAGTAGAGGAAGAAAGCCATCTAGACCAGAGAAAGCTACCTTGATGATCTCCGCTATAGCAACTGCTTTGCTAATTGCCTGACCCATTGCTTTCAAGACAATCTCTTTCCCATGCCTCTCCTGAACAGACAATTATGATATGTACTTTGTATTAGCAACTAACAGAAAAGGGCTGGTTTTATCATTGCAAATGTTCAATTATAGAAGAAAATCATCCCACCAAAGACAGAGGGAGAAAGAAAATTTGATCTACATATAACCACTCCTTAAGTCCTGTACTTGTTAAGACAAGTACGGATGAGCTAACCAATTATATTAATGGTGAAATTCCATAAAGGGTGTCATATGCATGATATGTCAAAATTTCAGGAGCTAGTAATGTCATATAAGAGTAAAATTGAGCCTCAGAAGCACCACATATACACAAGATGAGTGCCGCAAAGATATGGATGTTAAGCCTGCCGTGTGGCCACGCAAAATAATACGAGAATCTAAAATGGTTTGTGATGTTCTAATTAGACTTACAAATACACATATGCCTAGATGTGACAGTAAGATGATTTAAAAGAGGTTATGGAGAAAAGTCTAGAAAAATCCAATATCTCTCACAATTCCATGCTTATTTAGCTAAGGACATGACACGATGGACATAAAAATCAATATATAGGTGATATCATGAGGTTAGTCTATTCATGGTTTGACTTTTATGTTAATGTAGGGATAAGTATAAAACTCATAAAAACATTGATTTGAAAAGTTCATTTTTCTTAAAAGAAACTACTTAATATTGGAATGAAATGACTTGAATAGAGTGAAATGAATATAGGGAAATTCATATAGCCACTACAACTAATCTAGAATTCAAATGTAGTTGATTAAGTGATTGGTTATAACCACTCACGTAAATACTTGCCAGTGTCATATTTAAGGTATTTGAAATACTGATAGTGAAGTTGAAAGTTTAATTTTATCAGCAAAATAAGGTTTGTAAGGTCTATCGGAAACGGCATCTCTATCCCACAAAGATAGGGGTAAGGTTTGCATACACCCCACCCTCCCCGGACCCCACTTACGGGACCACATTGGGTATATTGTTGTTTATGAAAATATGGTTTGTGAGACCAGCAAACTTCTGTCAAACAATTTATTGCAGCTTGATTCAAGGGACATATATTAAATTAGCAGAAAACTTTAAACCTGCTAACTTTGGGGTTACTTGATGCAATACAATAAGAAGCAGTGCAACAGAGGATATACTGGGAAATTCTCAAAGGTTTAGAAGAAACCGGCAGTATTCTAGTCCGCATCTTACAAAATATCCAGCAATAAAGGAAACATCATTTCCCTTTTCCTCTACCTCTTCATTTTTTATTTGCTGCACCGTAGCCCGTAGGATATTAACATCCATTGGAACTTGATATGCATCAAGTTAGGCAAGTAGACTGCTAATAACGCAAAAGTTACCCTCGTATTTCACATTGCAAAGCAAAGTTACATTTGTAGCATATGTCAAAACATCCACTTAATCATTTTATGACCATGAGAAATTCACTCATAGATTTTCACATGGTGCAAATCGACTTGTACATAATTGTACACAAGCAGCCACTTTAAAACTTACAGAGCCTTTCACTTCTCCATACTATGTCACCCTCAATCACATGAATATTTCTATTCCTTTTATCGAATGTTAATTTTGTCGAAAATGTACTTCCATAAAGTCCGAAATCTATAACAAATCTATTGAATTGAAAGGTAAATGGAGTAACATACACTACATTATATCCGTTGTAAGCTCCACGTTCCATTTAAATTTCACAATTCAAATAAGTATCATAAGCACAAAAATGATCCAAACAGCAATAATCTGAATAACGCATTTGCAATAGGTCTATATTAACAGCAATAATCTGAATAATCCTATTCAATCATCTACGTTACCCGGAATTTGAAGCATAATACTGCATATCCATTCGTTCAGCCAAATTCATCTCAAATCAAATAATTTTTTAGATTGACTATCAACTTATGACAACGCTCTCTCTTTATTGCGGCTTAGGACTATCAATAATACTTTTTATATAGCCGGAGTTAAGCACAAGAAGTAAAAATTAACATGAAAAAACAGCCAGGCCTTAATCACCAAAGGAATTCAGTATCGGATACTTGACTATGGCAAAAACAAAGTGAAACAGGCAAAAATGCAAATATGAAAATGGAAAAATGGCGAGTTACCTGAAGAAGAGTATTAGCATAGTTGATGTAGTTTCGAACAAAACCCTGTGAAGTGATTCGAATCTCGTACTCATTTATGGGTGATTCTGGCTTCGGTTTTTCTACTTTTTGGTATCTATCCATTGTAAAACCCTAAAACCCTTTCTGCTTCTCTGTGTGCGAGTGTGAGAGAAGATGGAAGGAAGGAAGGATGGAAGAAGGTAACCAAATAAGCTAACCCCTTAACTACAGCATGCATCACATGGATTGAAATATTTTAAACATGAAGTTTTGGGCCTAGTGTAAAAATTTGGAAAAAATTTATAGCCCAATACCTTTTAATTATGAGAAAATTTGTTTAGGCATCACTAAGAATTTATGGCTATAATTTGGGGATTTATAATTCATAGCTAATGTTTGAGATGCTAAGAAAAAAATTATATATATGTCCTCTCTCACTCACTCTTCTCTCCTCTCTCTTAGCCCCTCTCTCTTTCTCTTTCTCTTTCTCTATGTATTATGTATGTCCATCACTCTATGTATTTATTTGTGTTTCTACTCTTCTTTGTTTGTATTTCATATTTTTTGGGATATTAGATGATCAATTTATTATATTCGTAAGTACAGTTTCGTTGTATCTTTTTTTGTAATTTATATTTACATTACTCTCTATATATATACATATATATGTATCTCGATACACATATACATAGGTATACATACTCCTCAAAGTTTCTCGAGAAAATGAGGTAAGAATGCCTCTTAAGTTTTCAATTAAAAAAAAGGGACAAGTGGGTCCCTTTTTTTCTCCTCTATTTTCTTGTTTTTAACATTAATAAAAAGGGACCAAACTATCAATTTTACAACTTAAGGACTCAAAATAATATTTTTAAAATTTTGATAAAATCCCAATTTAAAAGAAATTTGAAGAGTTTTTCATTAATAAAATAGAATCAAATGGGCAAAGGAACAACAAGTTGGAAAAAAATCAATTTTTTTCAATTCTAAATCATAATTCAATAATTTCTATTGTGTTTTCTTCCTAGCAATTTTTCTTCTCTTTTCTATTTCAAAATATCAAAACTAGGGTTTCATAAAGAAGAAAATCATTGTCATATATCTATAACTTTTTTTGTTATTTTGCATTGCATTTATTCCGCTTGAAGTTAAAATTAACTAAAAAGAGTTTTTTCGTCTGTATAAAATTATTTTGTGTTAATGAGTTAGCCAATTTAGTTGTTTCAGCCAACAACTTTTAAAGTTGTCTGGACAACTACTGAAATTATTTATAAGAATAATTATGTATATCTTTCAGATACAAAATGGTGCAACAACTGCATGTAATTATCGGACGATTAGATAAGTTGTTTTTGCAACTACGACAGCTGTTAGACAACTGTGTTCAGTTGTTGATCAATTGATTAGTTGTAGGACAAACAATATAATTATTGATGTTTAATGTACGATAATTACACATTTTTCTATTGATCCTATTAAGTTAATTTTATATCATTTACTAACTTTTTAACTATTTTAGTGTAGATATAATGTGTCAATATAAGAGGAAAAAAATTGAAACATCTTCATCGAATCTAGATGCTGAAGATAATGATGAGAGCTATACGACTGCTAATAAAAGAGGTACTGCAACACTTCAAAATAGTTAGAGCAGCAATGACTTATTAGCAAAATAAAAAAGTGAAAAAACAGCGAGAAGCAATCTAGTGAGATGGAAAAAAATTGTAAGAGCAGCAGTGACCTGTTAGATGAAGAAAAAAGTAAAGAAAATAGCAAAAATTCAAGCGAAAAAAATTAGATGATGAAAGTGATGGAGATAAATCTAGTGGAGAAGAAGAAGGTGATGAAAGTGAAAGTGATGGAGAAAAACTTGATTCAAGTTTATGATTGCAATATTCTTGTGTGTGATGAGCTGACTTTTCACATTGATCCAACTTATTTTTTATATTGTGGCCCAAACTACTCAAGCAAAGCCGGATGTTCAATTATTTGTTTGAAAATTTGTTGAATGTTGCATGGTCATATGAGCGTCTAAAAAATGTGCCGAGTAACCATTTTTGTGCGGCATATGGACCCATATGCTTGTATTTTTATTGATCACTTGCTTGTTGGGATGAATATGACTTGCCTTAACTTAGTTTATACTTAATAATGTACAAAATGGCTAGATTGATCTTCAATTATTATTAAACGACTTAGTTTATACTTAATAGTTCACAAAACGACTAAATTGATATTCAACTATTATTAAACCACTTAGTGTATATCTAATAATCATACAAAATCGTTAGATCGATCTTCATTATTATTTAACGACTTAGTTTATACTTAATAGTTTACAAAACGACTGAATCGATCTTCAACTATTATTAAATGACTTAGTTTATACTTAATAATTTACAAAATGACTAGATCGATCTTGTGTTATTATTAAACGACTTAGTTTATACTTAATAGTTTACAAAAGGACTAAATCTATCTTAAATTAAGACGACTTAATTTATACTTAATAGTTTACAAAATGGTTAGATCGATCTTCAATTACTATTAAACGATTAGTTTATACCTAATAATTTACAAAATGGCTAGATCGATCTTCAACTATTATTAAAACACTTAGTATATACTTAATAGTTTACAAAATAACTAAATCAATCTTCAGTTATTATTAAACGACATAGTTTATAAAACTACTAAATCGATCTTCAACTATAATTAAATGACTTAGTTTATACTTAATAATTTACAAAATTACTAGATCGATCTTGAGTTATTATTAAACGACTTAGTTTATACTTAATACTGTACAAAATGGCTAGATTGATCTTCAATTATTATTAATCGACTTAGTTTATACTTAATAAATTACAAAACGACTAAAGTGATCTTCAACTATTATTGAACCACTTAGTTTATACCTAATAATTTACAAAATGATTAAATCAATCTTCAGTTATTATTAAACTACTTAGTTTATACTTAATAGTTTACAAAAAAACTAAATCGATCTTCAACTATTATTAAATGACTTACTTTAAACTTAATAATTTATGAAATGACTAGATAGATGTTCAGGTATTATTAAACGGCTTAGTTTATACTTAATAGTTTAAAAAATGATTAAATCGATCTTCAATTAATTATTAAACGACTTACTTTAGACTTAATAGTTTACAAAACGACTAAATCGATCTTCAGTTATTATTAAACTACTAAGTTTATACTTAATAGTTTACAAAAAGACTAAATCGATCTTCAACTATTATTAAATGACTTACTTTAAACTTAATAATTTACGAAATGATTAGATCGATCTTCAGTTATTATTAAATGGCTTAGTTTATACTTAATAATTTAAAAAACGATTAAATCGATCTTCAATTAATTATTAAACGACTTAGTTTATACTTAATAGTTAACAAAATGACTAAATTGATATTCAATTATTGTTAAATGACTTGCTTTATACTTATTAATAGTTTACAAAATGACTAAATTGATCTTCAATTATTATTAAACGACTTAGTGTATACCTAATAATTTACAAAATGGCTAGATCGATCTTTAATTATTATTAGACAACTATGCAAAGTTGTTAGACAACTCTCCAATATTGTTGGTTAACTCTTCAATATCGTTAGACAACTAATGCAGTTGTTTGAAGGACTTGACCTTTCAACTGTTACAGTTGTCCAACAACATTAGAAATTGTTAATATAAAAATTAAACGCTTTTGATTAAAAGTTGTTAAGATACCAACATTAAGTTGTTTTCTAATAATCGTATCATTAAGTACATGTTATAAATACGACAAAAAGTACATTTTTATAATTCTTCAATTGACCAACAACAAAACACAATTGTCAAACAACTGCACTAGTTGTTGGGATAAAATCTACTATCATCAAACAATTAAAGACAATTGTTGGACAACAACAAAGACATGCCTAATTATTTCAATAAACAACTTTGATAGTTGTCCGGACAACTACGAAAGTTGTCGACTGAAACAATCATTTTGGGTTCACTAAATGCAGCTCAAGAATTAACGCAAAGTGATTTTTATACTTATCAATAGTACTCATTTTAGTTTATTCAAAGCTTAAACAAAACAAATACAATGCAAAAAACTCAAACATATATATTTGATATTCTTTTTTCATAAATTTTTCTTGATAGATCTTCTATATAAAAATATAATTTTGCAAATAAAGGAAGATGAAGAACAAGAAGAAAAAGAAAGAAAGATTGACAAATATAGTTACAGTTGAAGAGGATCGGTGGAAGAGAATGAAGTTGAGAAAGAATGTCTTTTTTTTTTTGGTCTATTTTGATAAAATTTTAAATATTTAAAGGTAAAGAAATAAAGAATATAGAGGCAACGTGTACAACTTAAAAGCTTAGAGCTATTTAGAAAATACTTTTAATTTAATTAATATTATTTATTTATTTGTCACTTTTACTCAATATTTAAAACTTGAAGGAGTATCACCTAATTGCCTAACTTCTTTGCCCCTTTTAATAGACCAACCCAAGTTTCTCACTCGTCTGCAATAGATACACATATACATAGATTTACATACACACGTATACATAGATATATATGCTCCTCAAAATTGTTCACTCATATTCCACATGAAGATCTAACAATAATTTAAAATACTTCTAAAATTTTAATTTGTGAAATTCTTGGAAAATAAATGTTTTTAATGTTCTTTTCGTCTCAAAATACTTGTCGTATTTTAATTTATACATATTTAAAAATATAAATACTTGATTTTTTTTACATCTTAAGATATTATCTTTTATGATTGATCATTTACTTATATGCTACGAAAGAAATATTAGTAGTCTTAAATTAAAAACAATTACTATTAAGAGATGAAAAAAACTAATTAATTAATTTTGCCTTAAGCTTCTAAAATGAAAAGTATTTTGAAACATATATTTTTAGTAAGAACGACAAATATTTAAGACGAAAAGAGTATCATAAATTATGTTTCCTTAGTACTTCCTATATTCACTATTACTTGTTCACTAAGTAGATTTACATTTTCGACATATTAAAAAAAGATAAGTTTCTTTTTCAATCTTACACTCGCTATTAATTATTTATTCCCAAATTAATCTCCAATACCTAAGGTTATACATTAATTAATATGAGTATTATAATAAAATATTCGTAATTATCTTTAGTTATTAAGGGACGTGCAAAATACAAGATGGACAAGTAAAAATGAAGGGAAAAATCACGAATTTACTTTTAAACTTGTCTCGAAAAGTTAGGTATACGTTTAAACTATCATGTCAATCTATTACACATATTTACTATTCAAAAATGAATTATTTACCCCCTAAAACTGATGTGGCAAAAAATAAAATAAATAAAAGCTCGTCTGATAAAAAAAAGAGTAAAAGAAATAAATCAAAAACATCTTTTTACCATCATTCTACCCCTACCCCCACCCCTACGACATGCCTCTTCTTCTTTATTTTTTTCTTCATCACTTTTCGTATTCAGTTTCCATCTACTCCACCTCCACCAGAATCTTCTACCCTGCAATCATATTCTCAATGATTATCTTATTACACCATTTTTATAATATTTGATTTTTCTCTTTAGATTTGCAGGTGGTTGATAAAATTTATGATTGAGTTTAAAAAATAAAAATATAATGATAAATTTGTTGGTGATGAGTGACAAAGAAGTGGGAATAGGAGGAGGTGAAGACAAAAAAAAATCAATATTGACAATGTTGGTGGTGATAATTGGTGGTGGTTTTGTACATTTTGATGGTGATTAGTTTGTTTGTAGGTGTTATATTTTGTAGTGGATCTTTATAATTTTTGTGGGGATGACAGTGATAATGTAATTTTGATTTTGAGTTTGATCATAGGTGGTGAAATTTGTGGTAGCTATTTTGATTTTTACGGTGAAACTGTAACATCTCGATATTTGAAAGAACTAGAAAGAGTTAAAATTGGAAAGAGTCATTTTAGGAAAGAATGAAAAATCTAAAAGTTATCTTTCCAAATACAGTAGGAAAGATATTGGAATTATCTTTCCAACACCGTTGAGTTTGTATGAGTGAGATAGATATTCCTATTTGAAGTTGGGTTGTTCAAATAAGGAAAGTCTAATCAGGATTTTGAAGGGTAGTTTAGTTTTTTTCTTATCCAATTACTTTTCAATTTCGTTTTTGGTAATTGGTTGAGCATCTAAACAGAACTTGGTTAGTTTACGCTTCTAAAAAAGAATTAGGGTTTTGAGATAAGAGAAAATAAGAGGAGAAAAAGCAATGATTTTATCGATTTCTTGGAGATTTTCATTTGAATTTCGCCAAGAGTTAATTCCTACGAGGTATGTGAGTTCACATTGTATTGAGTTTGTTCACCCACGCGCCAAACATGTTTATTTCAATATGATTTTCGTCTTAAAAGATTGAGATTTTGATGTTTTTGAGTTGTATTCTTGAATTCCTTTCATTCTTGAAATTGAGATGAGATTGAGAAGTTCTTGAGAGCTTAAGGTCGAATTTAGATTTGTGTTTGATTAGATTCGTGTGTACATATGTTAGGTATCTGAATCTAAAGAAAGAGGAATTGAGAAAAAAAAAATTGAATTTAGGCGAAGGGGGCTTAGAAAATGAAGAAGGAACAAGTCGGACAAATCTGAATACTAGGTCCATGTCACGGACATGTCCCTCGGGATTGACAAAATTTTCTCTGCGTCGCGGAGTGGTCAAGAATCGTTCTTCCTCAAAAATTCTGCAACCAAATAATTAAATGCATCTCTGCGTCGCAGACTGGCTTCGAGACAGTAATTTTTTGATTTTTTTTTATCATGTTTAACTATCTAAAATACTCCTAAACATTATGATGTCTAATCTATCACAAATCACAATCCTTGAATCTATAATTCAATTCAAGAAAAGTTAAGAGTCAAGTCAAAAGAAGTTAAAAGCCAAGTCAAGAAAAGTTCATAGAATTTTATAAAAGTCTTTCACAAACGTTTTAACTTTATTTTAAGAGTTAAGCTTTGAGTGAGTAAAGAGTAAGAGTAAATTTTATTTCTTCAAAGATTATACGGAATAAGTATTCCCAAGAGTTAAAATATTTTCAATTTGAGCAAGAAAGGAAACACCAATTAAAAGAGAGCTTTTAAGCTAAGTGTTGACACCCAATTTTGACCGACCTTTAACCATTTTTAGGATTATATTCGACTAAATATGTATTTTAAAATTTACTTAAAGTTTTGAAGTTTTAGTCGATTTTTCTCAAAAATTATATATTTTAGTATCGTTTACTTTATAAAATTATTGTAAATATTATTTCAAATGTTTTAAAATCTAGATGATTTTTAATTATACAAAAAATATTTTAATGTATGTAGTATTTTAATGAAATTATTTAAATTCTAGCCTATTCTATTCTAATTTCTTCCAATTCTAGCCACTCCAATTTTTATTACAATCATAGCCACTCTTTCATTTCAATTCTAGCCACTTTAATTGCAATTTTAGCCATTCTATATCTTTGTCAATCTAATTTCAAAACATCATCTTTTAATTCCATCCGTCCATCTTAAAAAAATAAATCCTATATCAAATCCTAACACTTCATCTCTATTTAATCTAACGGTTAGGATTAACTCTCTAATTCTCTCAACATCAAATGACCAAAACCTAAACTATTTCACTCTCCCCCCTCTTTTCAGCCGCCTCTCCTCTCTCTCTCCCTCTCCATCAGCCGCCTCCCATCTCCTCTATCTCCATTATTTCTGGCGGAATCGCCACCCACCAGAGGCGGCAACCCCTCTCTCTTTTCCTCTCATTGTTCTCTCTTTCCTCTCTCCTCGCAACAGCAGCCGGCGCACAACTCCAGCAGCTGCGCGAGACCAACCAGCGCCACCAGCAGCTGGACAACATCGAGGGAGGCTGTTCCAACTAACGCCTCCCTCCTCCCTTCTTCTCCAGCGCCTCCCGCCAGCATCACAGCAGTGACCGGCGAGCAGTCACTAGCAACTGCTCCAGCCAGTAGCAGCGATGCCGGCGTGGACGAGCAGCAAGGATGGCTAAGCAGCAGCGGAGAGCAGCTCCGACAAACAGCAACTCCAAGCGAACTCCTCTTCTCGCTGGCAACATAAGAAGCTGGACAGAAGCAGCTCGACGGAACAGTGCAGTAGCAGCGTCCAGATGCACGATAGCAGCAGCTCCGCACAGCGATCAAGGCAACATTCCGGCGGAATTCAAAATTCTGTTAAAGACGGATCTGTACAGATCCGTCCAGGTCAGTGTCGTTTCAATTCAAACCTCATTCAAATAAATTTTCCTAGCTTTGACTGAATTACATGCTCGTACTATGCAAGAATAATTTCATGCTACTATCTCGTCGTATGTTTTTGTGAGGCAATCACTGTGATCTTTCTGGATTTCTTTAAATTAGATATCTCGGTCTTGTTAAATTTCCCTCTAATATCTCTTTTTAGCTTGTGAACCGCTATGTTAATCTGCTCATGTTCTAAATTATTAAGGGATATGATAATTGATGATTCCTAAATGTTTGTGTTATATGATTTAAGCCTTTAATTAGTGATAAGATGAATGCCTTTTATTTTATTTATTCTATTGCACGCTAAGATGATGTCTAAATCCTCTTATGTTTATAATGAGTTAAACCAATTGATCTTTCAATATACATCTATGTGCCTTTGCCTTTAGCATGCTTATTCTACGTGAAAAGTATGGCTTCTCCGGATGTTTTTATAATTATGCATTATTGGTAGCTTTATAAATTGCGTAATCCGTTCATGATTGTGTCTCCGTTTTAATATTCGGGTGTGTTGGTTAAATTTAAAAGAATGTGTTGCATGGATTGAAGATTAGAGTTAACACCCTCACGCCTCTAGTATTATTTAGAGTTGTCAATCCTTTAAGAGTAATGCTGACTCTTTTCTTTTTAAGTTAAATCTATTAATTATGGTATATTGACATGTTTTTGTTTCCTTTTAATTATTTGAGCATGTTGAATGGATTGCTTAGTTTGAATAATAAGGTAATTTAATTTGCTTGTGATATAACTTTATGAAAAATTGGGATTGTTGTTACCTCTCCTAAATTAGTTTATTAGAAAGATGCATAGAATCTCTCTTTGTGATATTTAAGGAAAATGAATTAATTCTTTTTAGTGAATATCTTTTTGCTATTGGTAAATGATGTTGCTATGATAAGTGAATATTTGGTACTTAATTGGAAGCAATATTGCCTTGTGTATTATTCATTATTTTGCCATAAATTATTCCGATTTGTCTTATTATTTGTGGAATGATTTTATTTTGATTATATTTGGTAATGTTTGATTGATTTATTTCTCTTATTAAAGAGATAATTCCTCCATAATTGCTCAAAAATGATTCTTTTCCTTTAAAATCATGACCTCTCCACTATTATAAAATAAGACATTTATTTCATTCCTTTCTCATGGTTGAACATTCTTCAACTCACACAATCATTCACTCTCAATCACAGGTTTTTTCATCACTTCCTTCTCTCATTACTCTCTTGCTACTCTAAATACATTAAGATTTTGATAAACATTCAAGTGTTCTTCTTTGCTACCTTGCTTTTTGCTTTTGTTCGAGTAAAGGTTGGATCAACTTGCTTTTCGTTGCTATCATTCCTAATCTGCTCAATCATTATTTGACTGCTTTAACAGGTTTTAAACTTGAAGTTCAAGTTGAAGATCAACCATGAAAAAAGATTTATTTGTTTATTTGAATCTATATATTTTTATTTTTTTTCTTTCTTATTTTATTTATTCGAATGTTGTAACATTTGTAACTCTAAAGATCATATATAAATTTATTTGGGGATCGTCTAGGGGAGGGGGATTTACATGCTTACTTGTTCATTTTTTTTTTAAAAAAAATAATTAGAAATCATGCCTATAGATTTATCTTTAACCACCTAGATTTATTGTTTGTAGGTGTTATATCAATTTTCAATTTGCTTGACGCTTTGTTAATAAGTCTTAAAGAAATAATAACTAGATTCCATTAATTTTTGAATGTTAAAATCAAATCATAATAATTTAATAGGCTGGTTAGGTGTTATAACTTTTAGTATTGTCTTGTCATGTAGAAACCATGCCTAAAGATTATTTTGTTCATATCATTTAGATTTACAAAATCATGCATATATGTGTTACTCCTTTCTTGAACACCTAGAAATCATGTCTATAGGCTTGTAAATAACTTTTAACATATCCATAAAAAATAAAATTTGTTTGTGCGTATTTGTGCCCTCCCCTTAAAATTAGTTAATATTATTTAATTAGTAATCCTATTTGTCTTCTTGAAGATTTCCGCATTCATGATGCAATATGTTTTTTTAATAATGACACTAAATTAGAATCATTTCATGCATTTAACAAATTACTTGGCTTTTAAATATATTTCCTATCAAAACCTTGCAACATAATTTTCTTAACAAAGTCATTATTCAATCTTCCTTTAAAATTTTGGATTGATTATGACATTTTTTATTTTTGAAATAAATTTAAGCACTATCTCCTAACCTATCGTTAGTGGGAAAGTCAAAGGAACTATGAGGTTTAGTTTCAATTTTTAAATTAAACCGATGCATCCTCAGAAATACCACCTACCCATGAATTTCAAAAGGAATTATGTGTATTTATGTGTAAATATTTATGTGCCTACATGTAAACTAAATCTTTTAAATCATTTTCAAAAACATAAATTATTTTTAGACCGACCTCAAATCAAAATTGTTTCTATGGTGGAGGAGCGCGATCAACAATATCGTGGCATCATCCCTATAAAGAAACAAACTTTTTTTTAAAATAAAAAATTCATATTCAAAGTTGCTCAATTTCAAAACTTTACTTTCGTACATATTAATAGCTTAATTTTTGGCAATTTTGTTTATAACATAGTCTTACATGCTTAAATAAAAATAAAATTTGATTGTTTATTTATTGCTATCACCTAGCCTTGCATGTTCAAATTAATAGTATTAATTGTTTTGTATTTGTTATCACTTAGCAAGATTAAATAAATTAATAAAGAAGTGACTTTGATTGTTAATCGTAACACCCACATAGATTGCATGAGATACGGTCGGGACCCACACTTGTGGACCTCGAGAGATGCCTAACACCTTCCCCTCGAGGTAATTTGAACCCTTACCCTAATCTCTGGCTCGTTGACCTTAGT
Source organism: Solanum lycopersicum (assembly GCF_036512215.1). Classification (NCBI taxonomy): domain Eukaryota; kingdom Viridiplantae; phylum Streptophyta; class Magnoliopsida; order Solanales; family Solanaceae; genus Solanum; species Solanum lycopersicum. The sequence goes on from NC_090808.1 coordinate 56,990,916, forward strand.
TAGACTTAGTTAGGTTAGATAGGTGCCCTAACGCGCCTTAATTCGTTAGGTGGTGACTCCAAACTCGAAAATCCCAAAGGAGTTGTTAGGTCGTGCACAAAACCCGTTTTCTGCGAAAATGGGGCGCGACATTTGAGCAATTATCTCAAACCAAAAAAAGAGTTTTGTTTTAAAAACATATGAGTTGAGTATATTTTGGGAGTAGTATATATTGAGCACCGATGTGGGAACGCGAGTTCATAATAACTTAAATATTCATATATCATGTAGTCATCATGGGTAGAAAATGATCATACTTTTTAGATGATTCCTTAGTTCTTTTTAGCATAGACTAGTGGATTCACTTAGTTAAGACGTTCTATATGATGACAAAGTATAGGACAATTCTGGCAATATGGACAAGACAATGTATCATCACTTAGGCTCATAGTGGTGGTTGTCGGTTAGAGAAACTACCACAGTATTATATTACTTATATATAAAGTGAGTTGTTATTGCATTTCTTTAACAAATTGAGTTGCTACCTCATGTTTTAAATGCTTTGTATAACTGCATCATTATTGTTGTTTTACTTTGCATTTGAGTTGAATTATTCGTGAGTTGAGTAAAGCCAAGGTAAGTGATCATAAAACAAGCTTATGTATGTCTTGTTTAGTATTCTCCTCGCGCACTCATATATTCAATGCACTGATGTCATTTGGCCTGCATCATTTTATGATGCAGACACATGTAACCAAGATCAGACTCCAGCACATCTAGTTGATCCAGCTGAGCACACAGAGTTAGTTGGTGAGCCTCCTAACTTTTCAAAGGATCCCTTTGATCATGTTTTGCCTTATTATTTTGGTTCATTTAAGTTGTTAGGATGATCAGAGGTCTTGTCTCGACATCCCTCTTTGTTTTAGAGGCTTCATAGACAGTTAGTAACTTAGACATTGTTATTTGTTATGTTAAGACTTGAGTTGCCACTTTTGCCAAGCTGAATATTTTGACCTTTAAACGTTCTAAGTTATTTATTAAATAGTTGAATAGAGATGCATTGAATCCTTGTATTTATGTTTCAAGTCTTTCGCTAAGTAAGAACCAAACCAACTCTTTCAGTATTCAATAGGTCGTCGTGATAGTCAAACGTGTGAATGATTTTTCGAAATAAGTTGAGAAGTACATTTATGTCTTTTCCATAAAATGAATGGATAGACTATTAATTGGAATTAAAGAGTAAATCATTGGTTAGAAGATGAATAGAGAAACTTCACATAATTGGAATTAATGTTACATTAATCTGCCTCTAAAATTCTTGATCATAACATCTGATAAAATCAAATTTCTAGCTATTCATCAATTACTGCACATGCCAGATTTATAGTCTTCATAGCTCTAACACCACAACTGTTTGAACAAGAAAACATGAAGCTTTCAGATTGATCATATACTAAAATCACAAAAAAAAAAAAAGAAAAAAAAAGAGAGAGATCTAATTATAAGGGTTAAGGAGTCTTACATTCAGAATCAGTGGTAATCCAGTTCAATTTAGGGCAGTGATCTATGTGAATTGGAGTTGAGTTTACAGAAGCAAAGTTAATTTGAATTGATTGTTCATGATTCTTTGTTGTTGATGAATTAGGCATTGACATAGCTGAGTAAGTTGTGGAGCAACTTTCAGCATCCCATCTAAAGCTAATTTTGGGGGAATCATTACTTAGTTGATCATCATCTGCAACTGCTTTCAATGTTGCTCTGTTCCTAAAGTTGAATACCTGCAATTACACACCATGTAAATCACCACTAATTTCTAATAAATATTTGGATCTCAATTGCAGTGACGGAGTCAGAATTATTTTTTTAATAAAAAGTGTCAAAATATAAAGAAGTAAATTCAAATAGAAGCCAAGGACAGTCATTATGTAATATAGAAAAGTATTGAGAAAGCCCAAAGTTGGTTGCGAATTTATCATTTTCATTGACAATCTTAAAAAACATCTTTACTTGACTAACTGAATTTAACTCCTAATTCTTGCTAAATTTAGGAGTGTTTTCAACACTTCTCTCTGTATGCTCCTACTAGAATTTGAAATTACTTGCTATGTCATATGACAAATCACAAGTATATCTAAGTTTAGTACTTAATCAAGTAGATAATTATTTTTAAGATCTAGTTCGAGAATGAAACTAATAGTCTACGTCAGATTCAATGATGTTTCAATACTTCTCTCTTATATATAAAAATGTTTTGCCTAGCTACACTATAATTTTCCGATGAACGGTTCAGTTAATACCCTTCGAAGTACATGCGGATCATGACTATAGTAAACAGATATCAACTGATTTCTCCAATAACTCAATTAACAGTTGTTATTATCTCAAAAAATCAACTTTCTTTTTTGACTATTGGTTGAATAAGAAAAATGAACTCTATAAATATCTATATAGTTGTTGAAAGATTAAAAAAAAAAGAAAGAAGTAGAAATGTTCACCTTTCTAGTTATGTATCTAGTTCCCTTATCAGTTTTAGCAGCAGCAGCCCATCTTAGTAGCTCTTTCATTTTAGAGATGCTCATCTTAGCTTTATCTCCCTTAACTTTTTCCTTCTTTTCTCCACCATCTTTATGATCATTCGTCGAATCATGCGTAATAGGCAAAATTTGTGTAATATTTCCTACATGATTTCCAGTTACTGTTGAATCTGCTTTGTTAGTAACTCTAAGGTTCTCTTTTTTCATCTTCATACAATATTCAAATTGTTGGCTCCTATGACAACTTCCTACTCCCCTTAATCGAATTGTACTGTAAAAATACTCTTTTCCAATATCCTTCCTGCACAATATACTGTTGAATAACTCGAAATTCTTGCTTTTCCCACGACAGATCCCAAACAACACAATCTCTTTCGATTTTGCCTTCTTATCTGAAAAATAAAAACGGAGTTAATAAACAAAAGAACAGAGTTCAACTTCTATCAGATCACTATTTATAAGACTTACTATTGACAGTTTGTTTGTTGCTTATAGAAGTAGTAGTCTCATTTGTAGTCTTGAAGAGCTTTTGAATTAGTGTCTGACATAATATATTTGAACAAAGTTAGTATATATTTTTTATGTATATATAACAGGATATGAAGTTGTAAAATTGGATATTTTGATGAGAAAAATAATAAGAAAGCTAGGTCACCTGCATGTTATGATGGAATATATTTTAGTTACTTTACTATAAAGTAAGTGTGCTTGAGACAAGATTTGTAGTCAAATGGACAACGCAGAAGAAATCTATCTGTGCTGTCTCTAATGTACCAAAGATTCCTGTTTTTGGTTATAATATAAAGTTTTAATAGAATATGATGACAAAAATGTGGTAATAAGACACGAGCAGAATCTGAGACAACCAGGAAATGAAATGAGGGATAGTTGGCTTGTTAATATTATAGGAGCAATAAGAGACTTTATATTTATAATATATAATTAAGTGGATTGCTCATGTGGTTGTTACTAATAAGTAGATCTTCAAAAAGTGATTAAGAGGTACTAATTAGAGGTTGTGGCAACTATTTTCACCATACACATGTAGGGTTACTATTGCTTCCTTGAAATGGCCTTCAATATATGGGGCCTCCTTGGGTTAAATCCACTATTTTTAAAAAAAATAAAAATAAAAATAAGAATGGAACTTTTATTACTAAAGTGAAAGTTAAAGAATATTATGTAAACGTGATTTATGTGCAGGATTTAGAAATATATACGGTTTACTGTAGAATTGTACCAAGTAGTTTCATAGGAAAGATACATACTATATACCATTTCTATGAAACTACTTGGTCTACTTCCGTTTAGACTAATCTGACTCTAGGTAAGAAGATAAAATTTTATGAGATATAATATAAGTCGTAGAAATAAAAGTAGAATTAAGACTAACAACTCAAAATTAGCATTAAAAGTAGATTTCTCTTCAACAATGTTTTGTTTCACGGTGAGAAGAAATTGTATTAGTTTCGGAGAACTAAATTTTCAGGTCACAAGACATAGGTCTGATAATCACAAACGAGTTTAGAGACTGTTTGAATTGGCTAAAAAGTTTAAGTCATTTTTAACTTTTAAGAGTGTTTGACAAAGTTATAATTAAAAGTAGATACTCTCGTTCTTTTTAATTTATTTTAACTTAAAAATTACTTAAGTTTAAATTTTTAAAAACTACATTTTATTTTAATTTTTTAAAGTTAAGCCAATGTCGTCCGTTTACTTTTATTTGTTATATAGTGCTTTTCGAAAGTTAATTTGACTAATTTTTAAAGTCAAACTAGATTACATTAATTTGATATTTTTAAATAAAAGAATTAGATATTCAAAAACTATATAAAAAGTATAATAAATTGTAATTTTTTATATATTAATATGATAAAAATATATATTTTAAAATATCAATTAAAATTTTTGTAATTTAACTTATAGTAACTAAGATAACTAAAAATGAACGGAGAGTTACTGTACCAAGCTCATAGTGGAAAGCTTTGAAGCATGGGACGTGTCAAAAGTGTGGAGGCCAGGTCCAATTATTGGGCAAAAAAAGTGTTCTTTTGTTCAGATTAATTGCAAGTAAATCAAGATGGAGATTTGGAAGTTGCGATACAAATCTGATAAATCTTGGTAAGTAGTTGAGAGAGTGTAAACCAATCTTCAAAAAGATTTGGCAGCTTTTTACACATTCTTTTTTAAAATTTATTTAAGTTTACTTGGTTAAAATATTTTAAATTTATCTTCAGGAAAACTTCTTCAAAATATATGAAAAAAATGACTTTTTTGATAAAATTAAAAAATAATAAGTTTTATAAGTAATATTTTAAGTTTATTATCTCTTTCTCACTTATCCGATGTCATTGAATGTTATCTATGGACCATTCCACCCACAAACCGCCACTCCAATCCCATAATATTTTGGTAGAGTATATTTTGCTTACATACTTTTCACTAATAAATAAATAATTTATAGTGATTAATTCCTCATAATATTTTATAAGATTTCATCCATTTCAGACAACTCTTTTTTTTTTTTAAAGTGACTTGGAGTTGGAGGATATAAAATTAAATTTGTTATATATGGTTAGATATAGACTAATAGGAGCTTGTTGGAAAAATCTCTTCCATATTTTCTTAATGATATTTGGAGGAAAAGTGAATTTCTATAAATTGAACATGCTTCGTAAAAGAATTTTGTTTAGGGCGGAGATTTTCCTCCTTAATTGTTCTTTTATATTAGTTTTCTCATATAAATCAAATGGTCAAACAATATTAAAATATTACAATTTTTTAGTATACTTTTCTTTGTTGTTTAATTTGTCATCATAGACAGTGGCGAAACTAGAATTTAATCTAAGAGGTATTAAAATATAAAAAATTAAAATTATGTAGAAGCCAAAAAGTGTCAACATATAATATAGATATACATAAAAAAATATTTTTAATTCTAACAATACAACATAATTTTGGATGAAGGAATGTCGATCGACACTATAACTAGCTTTTGGACAACACCATGATTATTTCAGTCCTAACATTAATGAAGTTAAATCTAAATGCAGATTAGTTGAATTTATCCAAGAAATTAATATACATTGCATAAGGAATAAGGAATGCATTAGCATCTGAATTAACTAATTAAATTATAGATGTGCATGTGATGGAGGACATTACTATTCCCTCTGTAAAATCAGGATATACGTCCAACAATATTACTATATTATCTTTTGAAATATTAAATTTAATATTTTGAGAATTGTATTAAAAATTAAATAATATTTAATAGCAAGAATAATATAGACACTAAAAAAATAAATTATTTCGTAATTTTCTAAACTAAACTATTATTAAGTAATTATTTTTAGTCAAGCTAATAAACAAGTAAAATGAACGTACAAATTAAATACATAAATGATAAATAAATGTTTTTTGTAGGCACACACATGGGAGCGAGAATATTCTCACAAGTTCTAGGAAAGCACCTCTCAATTTGAAGCATATGCTATCACAAATAGTTTGCGGTGAATAAAACTAATACTTGTTAGGCCAATTTTTGGTTGTGTCATGTGTACTAGCTTCCACAACCTTTCTTTCTCACTCATGCTCAGAGTTTTTGCTATGTCATATTCCAACAAAAAGAATAATTGAATGTAGATCTACTAATAATTATGGCACATCACTTTCCATTCTATGTTGGTGTTTGGTGACTCATATTACCCTTAATACATGATGCCTAAGTTTTGTCTAACATAGGCAAATCAAGGAAGTGGAAGAGGAAGGGTGCCAATAAGAATTGAGCTTACTATGCTAAATGGACGGATTTAATTGAATTTGAATGAAATGTATTAAGGAGAATGTTGATGATGAAAAAGGGTCATATTTGTTTCTAAGCTCTCAGAATATAAGGTTTTATATAAAGTAGTTTTAAATATAGGAATAATACATAAATATGACCTTTAACTTGGCGCTAGTTCGCAATTATGACTTTTAATTTTGGATGTGTGCAAGTAGACACTGAAACTTATATAAAAGTGAACAAGCAGACACATGTGTCCTATATGACATGATACATGTAAGAGACAAATTTTTCATGTATGGTGTTATGGAGGACGAATGTGTCAATTTGTTCAACTTTATACAAGTTTAAGTGTCTACTTGTGCATATCTAAGGGTTATAGTTGCCAACTAACATCAAGTTAAGGATCACGTTTATGTATTATGCCTTAAATATATACCATAGTGTAATTAGTTTACAATAAATATAGTCATATCTTTGTTGACATAAAAATACTCCAAGTCATAGTAAGTATATATTGTTTATACATTATGATAATACTAAAATAAATAAAGGCATAATACATAAATATGCCCTTTAACTTGGTTTCGAATTATATTTATGCCCTTCAATTTTGGGTGTCCACAAGTAAACACTTAAACTTATATAAAGTTGAACAAAAAGACACACATGTCCTACATGTCATCCTACATGATATTTTTTGTCCTACATGGTGTCTTACGTGTATTGTGTCATGTAGGACTCATGTGTTTATTTATTTAAAAGTTAGATAGTTAAAGTGTCTGTTTGTGTATTATGAAAGTTGGAGGTCAAAATTAAAATTTAAAGTCAAATTTAGGGTCTAATATATGTATTATGCCATAAATAAATATAGCTTACCTAACATTTTTATGTAGTTAAAAGGTTGAATATATCTTAACTATATATGAAGTATATATTAACTATATACACGGACTATTTATCAAACTATTTTTAAAAAAAATATTTATTAGTCTATTTAAGAAGTAAATGATGAGAAATCATTAAAGAAATGATTGGTTAGGAAGAAAGAGGTGATTCCCAAAGCAAACGTAATTTTATTGCAAGTAATTTCTTTCTTTCTATTCAATTCCAATCAATTTAAAATTAGGCAACTTTCACATATAGTAAATAAAAAATTCATATTTGTATGCTATAGCAAAGTTTTCATAATTGCACTCCATATCAAACATAGAAACTGTATAATTCGTATACATATACAATTGAAGCAAATTGTATAAAACGAAGTGTATAAAACAAGAAAGAGAAAGACACTTGGGCAGAGAACTTTATAAAAATGAAGTATATAAAACGAATTGTATTATTATAAGTGTATAGAATGATTATATACAATTTGAATTTGTATAAAATGAGAAAGAGAGAAAGACAAAAGAGACTTGACAAGGAATATACAATTAAATCGAATTGTATAAAACGAGAAAGAGAGAAATTAGATAAAATTTGAATTTTTTTTTGTATAAAACGAGAAAGAGAAAAGACAAAAGAAGCTGGGTAGGGGAGTATTTTTATTGTATAATTATAAGTGTATAGAACGAAAATATATGTACTTGCATGTGTATATACAATTTCTCACGCTTTATACAAACAGAAACGCAATTTATATATTTCTCTTCTGTTTGTATAAGTGAGGAAGGCAAGGGTGGCAAGCGAGATTTTGGGAGAGTGGCGAGCGAGATCTGGAAGAGGGGAACAAAAATATATGTATTTATATAATTTTCTATGCTTTATACAATTAGAAATTTTTTTTATACACTTATGTTTGTATAAAAAGTGAGGAAGTGAGCGAGAGATTGAAGGAGAGTGGCGAGCGAGATATTTGGGAGAGAGGTCCCTGCCAATTTTTTGCAAACATTGGCTATGAAGCACAATTAAATCAAACCCTAACTACTGCATTTATTTTAGGTTATTAATTTGCTATTATATACAATTTTCCCTTTAAAATTTTCTCTAAATAGCCTCAAACATTAGATACAATTTTTTCTCTCAATATTTTTGAGTCTTTTGAATATAATCCGCTCAAAATAATTCATATTTATAATATGTCAAATTTCTAAATTACAATTTTTGTAACTTTAATGACTTATTGATCATAAAAGAAGAAAGAATGAAGAGGGAAAGCAACAAAGAGAAAAGGAAGGAGGAAGAGGAAGAATACGAGGGTATGCTCGAATAGCTAGTTCAACCATTTTTCTTGTATTATTTAATAGGAAAGCAAAATTTTAATTGAGATAAAAATATGTCCTTGTAGACACCAGGTAAAATAACAAAAGTGGAGACATAAGACTTAACAATAGAAAGATAAATATGTCCATAATTGGATGGTAAATATCAAAAATATATAATGACTTTTTTTTTTTCCAAATGTAGCAGCATTTTTCTTTCAAAGGGTAGGAAAATACACCATATATCTACGTGGATAAAAAAATTTATCCCCAATTGAAAACATATCGATACAGTATAGATGATTATATAATTGCATCTGTATGTACTAGATGGGTATTCGCATGGGCCCAACATTTTGTGTTTATAAGTGATTATTGATCCTCGGATGTTTTTGAATAGTCATTTGGTGCTCCAAATGATATTACAAAAGAAACAGATAGAGAGACGAATAGCGACAGTATCTCGGATGGTTACTCAATTATGTATTTTTCTTTCAGAAAGTCATTTAACTTTGAATATTAACTCAAAAGTCACTTAATTATGAATTTTTTCGCAGAAAATCACTCAACTCAAAAGTCACTCAATTATGAATATTTTACTTAAATTATGAGTATTTTACTTACCAAGTCACACAACTATGAATATTTACTTACAAATCACTTATCGTATTTAATTGTTTTTTAATTAAATTTGTTGGTATATTTTTTTTTATTTAAAATCAATATTTTTAAAAAAAAGTAATATCCATTAAAATATATAATGATATGCCCCGCTAAAAATATAATATTGATCTATTTTCTTTTAATTGTAAATCAAAAATAATACGAAAACAAATTATTCCATGCATCGAAATTCCTTAAGCATTAAGAATAATAAATTAATCTCCTCCTCATTTTTGCCCCTCTTTCTCAGTTGCTGCCTCTTCTTCCTCTTTTCGTTTTTTAATTGGAATTCAAAAATAATATTGTAATAATTTCAATCCCCTTTTGAAGAATTTCTTAAAGCTTCTTCTTATCAGTGCCAGATCATCATCACCTTATCTGATCATGCTTCCTACTTCATTCCAGATTTGAAACCACATTCACGCCATAATACTTCCTTCTTTGCTTCAGCTTTCTAGTTTGTCTAGTTTTCCTATTTGATTAAGAAAACTATCTTGCATACGAACTCCTTTATTAAAAAAAACTTTCTGTACTGATTGCTTGTCGAAAAAGTAATAATTCCATAACTTTATATCTTCTAATTCGCGAGGTTGACGTTCTCTTATCCAAGTTGGATTCGGTCTGTAAGGAATACGAAGAACAACCTGTTTCTATCATCTGTTCTTGTATTTGTTAATTATCAAAAAAAAATTCATTCTAACAAATTTTCCCTTTTTTATGATGACAAAAATACATTACGAACACAGCAAATAAGACACACATTTTTCCTATTTTGCCATGTTACTACTACAACTCCTTAACTTTGACATACTTCAAAACAACGAGAGTTTAACAAATTTCTCCTTTTTGACTATGACAAAGTTTATCTGCTCGTATTGAATAGGTACACATAACTCATAGGCTACTTACTGCATATGAGTTATAAACAATACAACGATTACAAAACTCTGTAACCAAAGGAATATAAACTCTAATTCCTAGAGGAATTATAAGCTCTAATTCCTAGCTAAGAAATTATAAACTCTAATTTTTAGCTACCCAAAGACACAAGACCCCCCGGTTTTATATCTTCTAATGTTCTTCAACTTCTACAACTTGTCGAACAACTCCTACTCACAAAACTCAGGTTGTAATCAAAACTCTTAATTACAATCTTACAATTTTTCCTCACAAATTGCAACATTATCAATAAATCTTAAAACTCTGTCAAACTTCTTGATCGTGTTTTGATCTTCTCTCTGTGTAAGTGTACCATTTTCTTCAAGCGAATCTATCGCCATATTTATATATTTGGAGTTGATTCCAGATACTATTTCAACTAGAAATCCTACTTCATGTAGGACTCCTCTTTTGTATGGAACTCTTAGTTCAACTCGAACTTGTCTTCGCTTTTCTTTCTTGACTTTAACTTGATTTCCTTATATGATCATGCTTTCTACTTCATTCCAGATTTGAAACTACAGTCACGTCATTTTACTTTCTTTTTTGCTTCAGCTTTCTAGTTTGTCTAGTTTTCCTATTTAATTAAGAAAATTATCTTGCATGTAAACTCCTTTATGAAAGAAAACTTTCTGTACTGCTTGCTTGTCGAAAAAACAATACTTCCGCAACTTTGTATCTTCTAATTCGCGAGGTTGACGTTCTCCTTATCCAAGTTGAATTCGGTCTGTAAGAAAACGTCGAATAACCTATGTCTTTCATATGTTCTTGTATTTGTCAATTATCAAAATCTTCCTCATTCTAACAAATGATATCAGAGCATCACTTTGGGATAAGGCTTTTTAAGAAGGTATTTGTTTTGGTAGTATTTAGGGCATGAATATTTTTTGGGACAAGTGGAAGAAATAGGTTCAAATGCATTGACTTTATATTTAATCATGAATAATTGTAGTGCACATACCTTAGATCTCGTGATAATGCTGAATTTTTCTTCAATTTAACTAAGTCTCTCTCCCGTTCCAGATGCAAATACAATGTTATAGTGCATGAGTAGCATGACTTTAAAAGTGGTATAGTGACATACAACTTAATGTACAAAACTGAGCATAGAATTCAAGATTAGAGGGTAGTATGCGCAATGTTCATTAGCCATTGAGTAATACTCATGTGACCTTAATCATCCCCAAGTTCCAAATTGTTCCTTTTGAAAATATTTTCCTTGGGTGATCATATTTTTGATTGATTGATCATCTGAGTGCTCATAACTATTAGATACTGCATAGGTTAGACCTGATTCTTTCACATGTTTATTTCAGTCTTTTCTTTTTTTTAACCCCTTTTTTTCTGTCAATGTTATTTATCCATTCCTTTTTATTTTCTCAAGTGAGAGCAATTTCTTTTAGTTTCAATCAGCATCTGAAGCAACATGTTCAATTGGTAAATGTTGCCTGCTTCTTCTCCTGCAAATTCAAAGGTTAGATTTAGGAACCCAGACTAGCTTGGGTCCTTTGTATTGATAAAAAGGATGAATAAGTTTTCTTTGGGCATATTAGTTTCCCTTTGAGTATATATGTTCCTTTGAAACAGTTTTATAACTTCCTCTTGCTTTATTTTCTGCAGTAACTCAGTATTTCGGACAATTTTCCTTAGAGTGAACTGAGTTACCAAAAATAGTGCATAACAAAGAATTTCCAATCCATTCATACCCTATTTCAGTTCTTATGTTCGGAGTATTGTTACCTATATGTGTTACTATCATGAAAGATTTTGTCTATTTATTAGCTCTTTCCAGATCAGTTTTATCCTAGACAATTCAAGATTCATTCTCCTAGAATTTTTCCTTTCAGAAGATAGTTCATTGTTTAACCTCATTAGATCTTGGTCACGTCTGATTTGGTCACCACTAATTTTTTCTTTTTTCATTCCCAGTAACACTTTGTTTCAGATTTTCAGATTTGAGAACCAAGGTGCAGAAATCAAGTTGTTGTACATGTTTCTTTAGGAGTTGATTTTCTTTCTTGAGATTAGAATTAACTTTTTCAAGATCAATATACTCAAACTTTAAACTAGTGATGAAAGGAAGCAGTTGATTTTTGGTATTAACTAGTTCTTGAGTGTATATGTGGAAGTGAGTAGTATGAAGGATAGCTTTTTCTTAGAGAATTTTACTAGTTTATCTTTTAAATAAAAAAGATTTAACTTCATTCCTTCAGAGTCTGATTCATTTTCAGTTTTTGATCCTTCTATGACCATCAAAGCGAGGTCCTCATCATCGTTGTCATACATGTTCGAACCTGTTCCCCAAGCTGCATACATTTCTTGTTCCTTATCTTTGTTTTTCTTTTTGTTGAGAAGTTCCTTCTTCTCTTTTTTGGCTCTTTCCTTTTTCCATTCTACTTCCCACATAGGACAATCCTTAATCTGATGATCTGTTTGACCACATTTTAAACAACCTCTCTCTTGTGATTTCTCAACAATTTTTTCTTTCGTAGGTGGTGTTTTCTTTCTAGAATTCAATCCCCTATTGAAGAATTTCTTGAAACTTTTTCTTATCAGTCCCAGATCATCATCAGCTATATATGATTCATTATTTTTATTTGCTTTAAATCCAAGATTTTTCTCCTTGTTTTCTTCACCTCTTTTGTCAACATTCATCTCATAAGTTTTGAGATTTCCTACTAATTCATCCAAAGTCATATTGGTTAGATCTTTGGCTTCACTGAATGCAGTGCCTTTTATTTCCCATGATCTAGGCAGAGTCCTTATTACTTTGTCTACCTGTTTCTTAGTGGTGTATACTTTGCTCAAGGATATTAACTCGTTTATAATAGTGGTAAATCTGGTGATCACATCTTGAAGTGATTCTCCAGATTTAATCTTGAAGGATACATATTCAGAACAAAGTCTGGTAATTCTGAATTAATGAACTTGAGTTGTACATTCGTGAGCGTTTTTTAAAGTGTCCCATATTTTTTTTTGCAGAGGTACAACTAGAGATGCAGTTAAATTCATCAGTTCCTAGTCCACATACGAGAATTCACTTAGCTTTTGCATTCTTCCCTAGCATCTTGTAGTCAGCTTCTCCGTATTTTTATGTAGGTTTAGATACTTTATTCCCTTCACTATCACTAATAGTAGGAGTTAATGGTCCATTAGTAATTCTAACTCATAGTTCGTAATCTTAAGCTTAAATGAAGTCTTTCATCCTTGTCTACCACCAAGAGTAGTATTCTCCATTAAATAATGGTGATCTGTTGATGTGTTTCCCTTTACCATGACCAAGAGGAGGTGCAGAATCATAATGATCTTATCTTGAGTTATTAGACTCTTCGAAGATAATCTGGCTCTGATACCAATTATTGGAATTCCACCCTCCTGATTTCTTCAAAGGAACACATACAGACAACGTGTTTCTGTTTATTTGAAACTTAACGATAATCAATTCGAACAACACTTTGTATTATATAAACTTCAAATGATACAACGATTACAAAGCTTTGTAACCAAAGGAATTATAAACTCTACTTCCTAAAGGAATTTTAAACTCTAATTCCTAGCTAAAAAATAATAAACTCTAATTTCTAGCTACCCAAAGACACAAAATCCATCGGTTTTATATCTTCTAATGTTCTTCAAGTTCTACAACTTGTCGAACAACTCCTACTCACAAAACTCAGATTGTAATCAAAACTCTTAATTACAATCTTACAATTTTTACTAACAAATTGCAACACTCCCAATAAATCTAAAAACTCTCTCAAACCTCTTGATCATGTTTTGATCTTCTCTCTTTGTAAGTGTGCCATTTTTTCAAGCGGATCTATCGCCCTATTTATAGATTTGGACTTGAACCCAAAACTTATTTCAACTAGAAATCCTACTTCATGTAGGACTCTTCTTTTGTGTGGAACTCATAGTTCAAATCGAACTTGTCTTGGCTTTTCTTTCTTGACTTTAACTTAATTTCCTTATTTGATCATGCTTCCTACTTTATTCCAGATTTGAAACCACGTTCACGTCATTATACTTCCTTCTTTGCTTCAGCTTTCTAGTTTGTCTAATTTTCCTATTTGATTACGAAAATTATCTTGCATGCGAATTCCTTTATGAAAGAAAACTTTCTATACTGGTTGCTTTTTAAAAAAAAAACAATACTTTCACAGCTGTGTATCTTCTAATTTGTCAGGTCGATGTTCTCCTTATTCAAGTTGGATTCGATCTGTAAGGAACATGTTGAACAACCTATTTCTTTCATCTGTTCCTGTATTTGTCAATTATTATAATCTTTTTCATTCTAACAAATTTTCCCTTTTTGATGATGACAAACATACATTACGAACACAGCAAATAAGACACACATTTTCTCCCTTTTGTCATGTTACTACTACAACTCCTTAAATTTGACATACTTCAAAACAACGAGAATTTAACAAATGCTGTTGGAATTTTGACCCCAACATCGCTTAACTCCACTTTATTAAAATTCAAGTCTCAACAAAAGATTACAAAGTTATATAACCGAAGGAATTATAAACTCTAATTCCTAAAGGAATTACAAACTCTAATCCTAGCTAAGAAATTATAAACTCTAATTTTTAGCTATCCAAAGATACGAAATCCCCTGGTTTTATATCTTCTAATGTTCTTAAAAAACTATAAATTGTTGAACAACTCCTACTCACAAAACTCAGATTGTAAACAAGACACTTGAATACATTCTTACAATTTTTCCTAACAAATTGCAACACTTCCAATAAATCTCAAAACTCTCTCAAACCTATGATTGTGTTTTGATCTTCTCTCTGTATAAGTGTGCATTTTTTCTCAAGCGAAACTATCGTCATATTTATAATTTTGGACTTGAATTCAAAACCTATTTCAACTAAAAATTCTACTTCATATAGGACTCTTCTTTTGTGTGGAACTCCTAGTTCAACTCGAACTTGTCTTCACCTCATCGTCAACTCCTTCCTCAACTAGAACATAAATTTGTGGCATCAAGAAAAGCTTGTCTATGTAGGACTCCTTCTCCTACGTGACATTGTCCTTAAATAGACAACAAAACAGCTTGCCTTCTATGAAATTTTCCTTAATTAAATAAGAAAATATTATTGAACGCTAATTCCTTTTCAACTTGGTTGCGAACTCCTTTATAAAAGAAAAATTTCTATACTGGTTGCTTGTCGAAAAAATAATACTATCTTCTAATTTGCAAGGTTGACGTTCTTCTTATCCAAGTCGATTCGGTCTGTAAGGAACAAGTGTGAACAACCTATTTCTTTCATCCGTCCCTGTATTTGTCAATTATCAAAATCTTTCTCATTCTAACAAATTTTCCCATGTTGATGATGACAAACATACATTACGAACACGACAATAAGACACATTTTCCCCTTTTACCATGTTACCATTACAACTCCTTAACTTTGCTATACTTCAAAACAATGAGACTTTAACAAATTTTTCCTTTTTGACTATGACAAATTTTATTTGCTCACATTGAATAGGTACACATAACTCATATACTACAACTTTCTCTTTTTGACATCAGGCAAAAATAAAACACTGTGAAGGCATACACCATACTAAGAGAAGCAAATTTGATACTCATGGCCACTGGATATCACCTACTCAAACACTTAACAATTCAAGAACTTAATTAGTTATAACAAAGCGTTTGCACAAACATATGAGATACATGAATCTGAAACTTAAACCCAACATTTGCATTAATCAAAAAGCATATACACTACAAATGTAATCAAAATTAAACGTAGAATCAAGCACTTGTGATGAGAAAAAATATAGAAGTCAAAAGCTAGAGTGTCTAGGTAATATCAAAAGATGACTGGATAAATAAAAGTCATTTTTCAGTAGCACATATATCTTTTGGATTAACAAGATTAGAAGCCTTCTCAATTTCAAAGGTAACCTTGGTTTATGCACGCTTTGTTCTTTTTTTCCTCTCTTTTTATATTACTTTTAAGGAACTTGATCAATCAATCATATTCCCTCTGCAGAAGCAATAGTTCACTCATCTTTAATTTCAATAGAGTCAGTAAGACGAATAAATTTTCTTGGATATCACTTGTAAAGGAACATGTTCTCTCAATTTGTTCCCTGGACGTGTACTATCAGGTTCAACACCAACTATAATATTTTTTTATATCAATCTGAAATCCTTATTTATATGGTTTCCAATAGAAGAACTCGGTTCGGCAGATGAGTCTCCCATCTATTCCCCTCACTAGATGCATCCAAGTTGAGCCTACCAAGTGAACTTTATTCAAGCGTAGGGATCCCAAAATATTCCCCTCACAATGTAAATCCTCCAAGACATTAATCAATACAAAAGATTCCCCTAAGAACCAGTACACTCTACTTTCTTAATCTATATTTATAAAGCACCAAAGTCGAGGTGTCCTCCATCAAATTCATCTCAACCATAACCATCACATTGGGATTAGGCTTTTTAAGAATATATTTTTCATAGTATTTAGGGCATGAATATCTTTTGGGACAAGTGGAAGAAATAGGTTCAAGTGCATTGGCTTTATATTTAATCATGAATAATTGTAGTGCACATACCTTAGATCTCTGGATAATGCTGAATTTTGCTTTAATTTACGAAGTCTCTCTCCTGTGCTAGATGCAAATACAATGTTATAGTGTATGAGTAACATGACTTTAAAAGTGGTATAGAGACATACAACTTAATGTACAAAACTTAGCATAGAATTCAAGATTAGAGGATAGTGTGCGCATTGTTCATTAGCCATTTAGGGATACTCATGTGACCTTAATCATCCTCAAGCTCAAAATTTTCCTTTTGAAAGTGTTTTCCTTGGCTGATCATATTTTTGATTGATTGTTCATCTGAGTAGGCATAACTATTAGAAACTGCATAGGTTGGACCTATTCCTTTCACATGCTTCTTCAGTCTTTCTTTTTTTTCAACCTTTTTTTTCAGTCAGTGTTATTCATCCATTTTTTCCCAAAGAGGAATATTTTCTAGTTTCAATCATGCATCTGAAGCAACTTGTTCAATTGGTGAATGTTGTCTGCTTCCTTTCACTTTCCTGCAAATTTAAAGGTTAGATTTAGGAACCCAGACTAGCTTGGGTCCTTTGTATTAATAAAAAGGATGAATAAGTTTTCCTTGGGAATTTTATTTGTCCTTTGAGTATACCTGTTCCTTTGAACAGTTTTATAAGTTCCTCTTGCTTTATTTTCTGCACTAACTCTGTATTTTGGACAATTGTGCTTAGAGTGTCCTGAGTTACCACAAATAATGCATAACAAAGAATTTCCAATCCATTCATACCCTATTTCAGTTCTTATGTTCTGAGTATTGTTACCAAGATATATTACTATCATGAAAGATTTTGTCCATTTATTAGCTCTTTCCAGATTAATTTTTATCCTAGACAATTCAAGATTCATTCTCCTAGAATTTTCCCTTTCAAAAAATAGTTCATTGTTTAACCTCATTAGATCTTGGTCACATCTGATTTGGTCACCATTAATTTTTTTCTTTTTCATTCCAGTAACACTTTGTTTCAGAATTTCAGATTTGAAAGCCAAAGTGCAGGAATCAAGTTGTTGTACATGTTCCTTTAGCAGTTCATTTTATTTATTGAAATCAAAATTAACTTTTTCAAGATCAATATACTCAAACTTTAAACTAGTCATGGAAGCAAGCAACTGATTCTTGGTTTAACTAGTTTTTGTAGTATCTATGGAAGTGAGTAATAAGAAGGATAACTTTTTCTTAGAGAACCTTACAAGATCATCTTTTAAATCAAAAACATTTACCTCCATTCCTTAAAAGTCTGATTTAGGTTCAGTTTCTGATTCTTCTGTGGCCATCAACGCGAGGTCTTCATCATCTTCGTCATACCTTATTGAACCTGTTCCCAGGCAGCATACATCCCTTGCTCCTTCTCTTTATTTTTTCTTTTGTTTAAAAGTTTTTCTCTTCTCCTTTTCAGCTCTTTCTTTTTTCTATTCTACCTTTCACGTAGGAAAATTCTTAATTTGATGATCAGTTTTTCCACACTTGAAGCTTCACTTTGTGGTTTCTTTGTATTATTTCTTTAGTGTGTCTTACCTTTTTTTCTCTCCAGAATTTAAGCCCTTTTTGAATTTTTTTTTGAAGTTTCTACTTATTAGTGCCAATTCATCATCATCCATAGATTCATCACTTTCAGTTGTTTTAAATCCAAGATTTTTCTCTTTTTTCCTTCACCTCTTTTGTCAATATTCATCTCATAAGTTTTGAGATTTCCTACTAATTCATCCAAAGTCATATTGGTTAGATCCTTATTTTCTCTGATTACAGTAACTTTTATTTCCCATTATCTAGGCAGAGTCCTTAGTAATTTATCTACCTATTCCTCAGTGGTGTATACTTTGCCCAGAGATATTAACTCGTTTACAATAGTGGTAAATCCGGTGATCATATCTTGAAATGATTCTCTGGATTGTATCTTGAAGGCTTTATATTCAGATCAAAGTCTGGAATTGTGAATTTACGAACTTGAGTCATACCTTCGTGAGCGTTTTGTAAAGTGTCCCATATTATTTTCCAGAGGTACAACTAGAGATGCGGTTAAACTCATCAGGTCCTAGTCCACATACGAAAATGCACTTAGCTGTTGCATTCTTTCCTAACATC
Organism: Solanum lycopersicum; assembly: GCF_036512215.1. Classification (NCBI taxonomy): domain Eukaryota; kingdom Viridiplantae; phylum Streptophyta; class Magnoliopsida; order Solanales; family Solanaceae; genus Solanum; species Solanum lycopersicum. Next base: position 57,009,696 of record NC_090808.1, read on the forward strand.
TTGTAGTCACCATCTTCGTATTTTTTTTGTAGGTTTAGGAACCTTATTCCCTTCACTATCAGTAATAGTAGGAGTTAATGATCTATTAGTAATTCTAACTCATAGTTCGTAATCTTCTGCTTGAATGAAGTCTTCCATCCTTGTCTTTCACCAAGGGTAGTATTCTTCATTAAATAATGGTGGTATGTTGATGTGTTGCCATTTACCATGACCAAGAGGAGGTGCAGAATTCATAATGATCTTATCTTGAATTATTAAAATCTACAAAGATAACCTGCTCTAATATCAATGGTTGGAATACTGACCCCCAAAATCTCTTAAGGAACATGTTTATTCTATATGTTACTTTGCAGTTTACAACAGTTATGTTTTGTGAAGCAAATAAAATAATAACACAATATTTTACCGCGGAAAACCCCAACTCTTAAGGGTAAAAACCACGACCTACACGTCTGTAGGATTTAACTCCACTTTATTAAACTTCAAGTCTCAACAAGAGATTACAAAGCTATGTAACCTAAGGAATTATAAACTCTAATTTCTAGAGCAATTTTAAACTCTCTCATTCCTAGCTAAGAAATTATAAACTCTAATTTCTAGCTACCCAAATACATAAAAAAAACCCCGGTTTTATATCTTCTAATGTTCTTCAAGTTTTACAACTTGTTGAACAACTCCTACTCAAAAAACTCAAATTGTAAACAAGACTCTTGAATACAATCTTATAATTTTTCCTTACAAATTGCAACAGTCGCAATAAATCTCAAAACTCTGTCAAACCTCTTGATCGTGCTTTGATCTTCTCAATGTGTAAGTGCGCAAGTTTTTTCAAGCTATACTATCGCTCTATTTATAGATTTGGACTTGAATCCAAAACCTATTTCAACTAGAAATCTACTTCATGTAGGACTCTTCTTTTGTGTGGAACTCCTAGTTCTACTCGAACTTATCTTCACCTCATCTTCAACTCCTTCTTCAACTAGAACATAACTTTGTGGCGTCAAGAAAATCTTGTCTGTGTAGGACTCCTTCTCCTACGTGACATTGTCCTTAAATAGATAATAAAATAGCCTGCCTTCTATGCAATTTTCCTTGATTAAGTAAGAAAAGATTATTGAACGCTAATTCCTTTTTCAACTTGGTTGCGAACTCCTTTATAAAAGATAATTTTCTATACTAGTTGCTTGTTGAAAAAACAATACTTCCACAGCTTTATATCTTCTAATTAATGAGATTGACGTTCTCCTTATCCAAGTCGGATTTGGTCAGTAAGAAACACGTGTGAACAACCTATTTCTTTCATCTGTTTCTGTATTTGTCAATTATAAAAAAATTTCTCATTCTAACAATACGGAAATAAATTATTCCATTCAATAAATTCCTTAAGCATTAAGAGTAATAAATTAATCTCCACCTCGTTTATGCCCTTATTTCTCAGTTGTTGCCTCTTCTTCCTCTTTTCATTTTTAATTGGAATTTAGAAATAATACTTAAATAATTTCATGCATCAGAATCCTGTAAGCAGAGGAAAAGACGAGAAAGAATTATTCCGACAATAATTTAGGAGAATTAGCCGTAAAATAAAATGGATCAATATTATATTTTTAGCGGATTGATTCATTAAAAGAATATATTTTTCTGTTTTAAACTATTGCTTTTAATAAAATTTATATTAGCAAAGTTAAATATAAAAATTAATTAAATATTTTAAGTGACTTTGTAAGTAAAATACTCATACTTGAGTGACTTTCTAAGAAAAAAATTTATAGTTAAGTGAATTTTGAATTAAAACTCAAAGTTAAGTGACTTTTTGAGAGAACGGCTCGGGTACCTCGCGGATACACTAACAGTTTACATAGGTTCCATGAGAGGACCAAATAGACCAAATATGTATTGTTGTGATCGTGTGGGACATGTTTCATGCATTGGTTAATTCGGGATATTGTGAATGAGAGTGTATGTCTGTTGTGATTGTTTATATATGTGTTTACATGTATTACAACAAGATTGTGGTTACTTGTTTACATTTATGTCTTTGGAACAAATCATATAATTTTAGCAGTACATGGTGGTTATTCTGATTCTGCACTTGCTCTTTTCTTTTAGAGTACATTACATATTAAAACAATTAGTTAGATGCCTCAGCTGAGAGACACATGGCCTTTGAATTGAAAGGTGAGCTACTATTTGAGACTGTCATGTGCTCTTCTCCATTTCTTTGTCCATCTGTTTGGACTTAGATATTTTATAGAGTTGTTAGTTTATTGTTTTTTTAGTTGGGGTTGCATCCCTTTATTCATATACTTAGTGTTGGTACTATGATTTTTTAGATTTTAGGGAGTTATCTCACAATGGGTTTTGATGATGGGTTGAGTTCATGGCAGCTTGTCCCCCTTATTGTTTTCAGACTGTATTTCTTAGTACTATAATTGTAACGACCTGTTAGTCATTTTGAGCAGTAGAGTTTATTTCTGGTAATAACTGTCTGGGTCGACGGATTCCACGACGGACCGTCATGGGCACTACGGACCGTCGAGGGTGTCTCGTTCCAAAACACTTAGAATTCTGAAAAAATTGGGTACTGAGAAAAACTCTCTGAACTTCGTGACGGAAGAGCAAGACGGACCGTCGTAGGCACGACGGACCGTCACAGGGTCTTAAATAAAAATTGAGTCTCTGAACTCTGTGACGACTCAGCAGGACGGACCGTCGCAGGCACGACGGCCCGTCACAGACTACGTAACCCTGACTAGGTCGGATTTCTGTTAAATGTTTTAAGGGGCGTTTTGGACTATTCCTGCTTATAATTATAAAGTTAGTGGTTGAATGTTAATAATTCAATTACTTGGGGGTTAAAGGAGATAACCTTGAATTAATTAGTGAGTTACTTTGGTCATCTTTTATACTTAATTATATGGTAATTAGGGTAAAAGAAAAAGAGTTTGAATAAGGAAAAATATTAAAAAACAGAGAGAAGAGAGGGACGAACGAGCGAGAGAGAAAGAAGAACGAAGAGGAAAGCAAAGGTTTTGGGGGATAGCTTGCTTGATCGCGAATTCTTCGGTGGAGGTAGGTTATGGTTTATGCTATTTCATAGTAAACTCTTAATAGCGAATGATATGTGTTGGGTAGTATTGTAAAGTCTTCTATATGCTTAATTGTGTGCTTGCATGATGTGATTATATGATTGTGATGAATTAGCATGATGAGGCTGTTGAATCTTAAACCTTAAAACCTCTCTATTAATGATGATGCCTTGGTATAAAAGAAGGCTTGATGAACTAAAAGAATGAGGTTAATGGATCGGGTGCCACGAACCGACACGTAGTATGTCACGAACCGACACGTAGTATTAGGGTATCGGGTGTCACGAACCGATACGTAGTATTAGGGGATCGGGTGTCACGAACTGACACGTAGTATTAGGGGATCGGGTGTCACGAACCGACACATAGTATTAGGGGATCGGGTGTCACGAACCGACACGTAGTATTAGGGGATCGGAGTGTCACGTTCTGACACAAGAGGAATAAAGAGAATGAATCTTGAATTACCTTAATGGACTCAATCTAATGAACATATTCCCAAATGAGTATGGTATGGAGGCTTGAGTCCTCATGGGTGTACTTGGCGTTATTATCAATGATCCTTGTACTTGTTGCTGCTACCTGTTGAGTGTTGTAGTTGATTTTATGATATTATTTGATATATATTGCTTTCTATTTTGAGTTTGCCGATGATATCTACTCAGTACTCGTGTTTTGTACTGACCCCTGCTTGTATGTTTTCTCTTTGTTATTTGTGGCGTGCAGCAAACGTATCGTCGTCTTCAACTCAACCGCAACTCTAGCCAGTCTTCACCACGTCAGACTTCAGGGTGAGCTATTGTTCCTAGCTCGGACTGGATTCTCTCTCATTCATGTCTTGATGTCCTTGAAGTTCGGACATGGACTATTTCTTGTATTTGTTTTAGCTTCCTAGATATTCTTAGATTTAGTAATTTGAGGATAGATGTTCTTGTGATGATGACTTACCGATTTTGGGGATAGTATTGATAAATTTTAGAAGTTATTTATTGGTTATATTAATGAGTTTTAAGTCTTCCACATTATTTTCTGTTTATTATGTTTGAAATGTTAGGGTTTAGATTGGTTGGTTCGCTCACATAGGAGGGTAAGTGTGGGTGCCACTCGCGGCTCGTTTTGGGTCGTGACAATAATATATTGATTTTTCTTCTTAAATTGGTTTGATGGGTTAGTTGAGGTTATTAAATGATTCTCCTATAGGATGGTTAGTGTGGGAGACATTTACGGTGGTCTCGATCGTTATATTAATATTTTAAAGAAGAAAAATATAATTTATAATGTCGGTCTCGGTTTCATCTCTCAAGTTCATATAGCTTGAAACTCAAGAAGAAAAAAGTGACACAAAAATTGGAAAAACAATATTATTTTATACTCCCTCCGCTCCTTTTTTGTCTGTTTAAAAAAGAATGACATTTTTTTTGGGTATTATTTTAATTTCAACTTTCCACATAACATTTTTAAGACCACAAGATCAAAGAGCAATTTTGTACAATTAACCTAACTTTAATTTAGGACCACAAGATTCAAAAGTTTTCTTTATATTCTTAAATTTTGTGTCAAATCAAATCAGGTCATTCATTGTGAAATGGAGGGAGTAATAAATAGCACACAAATAAATAGGCCTAAAAGTAAAAGCTATAGTTTGGATATTTATTATTAGGGAAAAGGTTTGAAAAATATTTCAATTTTGATCGAAATTGTTGTTACGATATAAAATTTATGGATGACCTTTTATCCCATGTATTATTTAATAGTGTATTTTAAAGGTACATATGTGCCAACGTGGACACATTACTATTTATAGTTATGCAATATTTTTTGTATCCATGTGGGCACATATATACTTTTAAAATACACTATTAAATAGTGCAGGAGGGTAAAAGGTTCTTTCCAAAGTTTGATATCATTACAACAATCTTGATCAAAATTCGAATATATTTCATACTTTTTTTCCTTTATTATACTTAACAATCATCTTTCATGATACCATTAATTTTTCGCTTAGACTTTATATTTATATTAAAATATTCATGAATATATATAAAATATTTTTTACTGACGATATATTAACTAAGATGAACAATATGAATTTGATATTAGTTCAGAATCAATTAATCTTTTAAGTTCTAACTCTATTAGATCTACTCACCCAAGTATTTTTGTTATTTGTAAATCCTTATTCTATATTTATTACTGGCTCTTGTTAGATATATACTAGCATATGTTTAACACATGTTTCAAAAAATAGGACCACTATAATTGAAAGTAGGACCACTAAAAATGCAAAGAGGACATTTTCTATATATCTCTTGAATTGAACGTACTTAGGTAGGGTAAAGTTTTTCTTTCAAGTTTAGATTTGCGTAGACTCAGAATTTTTTTACTATATGGGTAAAGTCTTTTCTATTAAAGAAGATTTTATATCTAGCGCGATTCTAACGCTAGATTTTAAATAGTAGGATTTTGAATGAAATTTTAATATTACTAATGGGTATTTTGGTGAGGATAATTTTCTTTATTATACATCCACAATTACCATCGACTAATTACTTGTCATCACTAACAACCATTGTTATAAGTCGCTATTATCAGAGGCGAACCCATGATTTGAAGACGACGGGTGTACCACCAACAATAATGCGCTTACTTTAAGTATGTACCCAATATTGATTTTGTATGAAATGCAAAACTACGATGTTCATCTATAAATAAATTAGATGATACTAATAGATAAAGTGTCTTAGGTGAAGTGGTTGTTTTAAATATCACTTTACACCGTGATGTCACAAGTTCAAAACTATCCATTCTACTATTTTATTTGATATTTTTAAACTTCATAGCTAAAAATGGAAAAAAATAATAAGAAATGAATAGATGGGGATTCAAACCTTGTCCCTCCTCAAAGAATTTTAGCATCTAAACCAGCTAACCCAACTGACTTTTCTTTCTTTGTGTACCTAATAAAATATATGTCTATCTCAAGCCATATATATACGTATATATGCATAATTTTTTAAAGTTAACGGGTGCACGTGCACCCGAACAATGACTGTGGGTCCGCCCCTGACTACTTACTGCACACACACACACAACATCTCCACCATTACAATTATATTTTTATAGTATTAACGCGATGTGGGAAATTGTTATTGTTTGATCAATTTTGAAATTCAAATCCTTTGTCCTCCCCCATCACAAAAATTCTCATAAAAGCATTGCAAGAAACAAAATCAATACTCCCTTCGTTTCACAAAGAATGACCTAATTTGACTTGTCACGGAGTTTAAGCGTATAAAATAGACTTTTCTATCTTGTGGTCCTAAATTAAAGTTAGGTTAAATGTATAAAATTGTCCTTTGATCTTGTGGCCTTACACATGTCACCTGGAAAACTGGAATGAAAATGTTACAAAAGAAAGAAAGGGGTAGTTCTTTTTTAAACAAACTAAAAAGGAAAGGAGGTCATTCTTTTTTAAATAGAGGGAGTACTATTTATGTATCTTGTTTAAATTGATATGTGTTGTATTTTTATTAGATACATTAAATAAAATTAATGCCATAAGATGTTAGGTTTGAGATCGATGAATTATTATTTCGTAATTGTTATGTATCAGATTCCTTTAGTATAAATTCGAATTTACGTATCTGAAAAAATAGAGCATGTTACATTATTATTTATATAACTTATTTTGTTTGATAGCATAATTCATATGTATCATATATTTGTTGAGAAAAGGCTGATATATGATAAATGATACATTTGGTAGAATTTGTATATCAAGTATCAATACTAATTAAGATTATGTACCAAAATTGATATTTGAACACGATACATTGTGCATGATAAAATTGTAATGTGTCATAATATATAAACGAAGACAGTATACATTGGGCTAAGAAACAAAACCAACTAGATACATTACAAATTTGACCCTATATGTATCAAAAAATTTGAACAACTAAAAAGTCGAAAAAATTCAACAACTAATCAACGGAAAGCAACGAAGATGTATCGTTCTGGAACTGATTGGGTAAGCTCGATACTGAAAGATCAAACCACTGGAATGAAGTGTATCAAGATTGCCATGAACAATTCCAAATGTTCTTCAAGATGAACTCTTTGCATTAACAACGTTTTCCACCCCTCTTCCTGTAAAAAGACCGGGAGTAACAAATTCAATAATTTAAGATGAAACAACTAAAAAAAAAATTAAAAGAAATTAAAAATTGAAGTGATGGAAAAAATCTACCTCTTGAATAACTTGAAATCATTAATTGAAAAGAAAAAAGAATTGAATTTTAAAAATGGATTAATGTAGGTAATTGTAGAGAGATTTGTGGCTTGAAAATAAAAAAAGAAAAAAAAAACCATGGGTATGAGACTTCAAATTATTGTATCCGGAAAAGGTAATGATGGGAGAAAAAGAAGGAATTTTGATATTTTTTGAAATGGTAGAGAAAATATGATAATAAATAGTGTGTACTTAGGTAATTTTACTAGTTATGAATTTTAGGAATCACATAGTTTTAATATGAAACTACAATTTATTCTTTTAGTTTGTAATTACATTAATCTCTTAAAAAGTAATACAAACTGGATATGCAGATAGGATATATTAAGAGTATCTCGGATACATTATAACATAAATCAGATACATAATACGTAGCTCGAATACATTAAAAACTAGCTCAGATGCATAATATGTGGTTTAGATACATTATAAAATAATTCGGATACATATTTGTAGCCCGGACATATTAAATACTGGCTCAGATATATTAATATGTAGTTCGAATACATTAAAGAAATAAGAGATTTTAGAGGAATGAGACCAACAACTTAGGCCAAACTGCTGCATTTGGGCTCTTCTAGCCCATATCCATCCCTATATCAATGTATATACACTGAGTGTACTTATATATATTAACTATATATCAACCTATTTCCTTATATACAAGACTGTATACTAAGTGTATACGGGACATTTTCATCCTTCGAAACATGTAATTCAGTTTCCCTTGCTTTCTATATCAGTCTGATGACCATTTTCTATAAGGCAGACCCAAACGGAATAAGTTTAGTCTTCCATGACCCAACTTGAGATGCAAAGGGAGAAGATACAAGAGTCCAATGGACTCGATTCAATGGTTCATACAATAAACAAAAGGGACAAAATTAGCAGATGAATAAGAGGAATCAATCGAGAAAAATAAAGACAATTTAGACTTTTTTTAAAAAAAAAAGTAGTGCCAGTATTTCTCCATCAATTTTCAAAGAAAACATAATTGAAGAGGCATGCATTTAGAAGTAAGAAAATCTAAATTAATTAGAAAGTGGGGCAAATTGCCTATTATACTAAGGACAGGGGTCATCTCATGTGTAAATTTAAGAACACAAAAGGAGGGCCATTATCAAATCAACAATCAGGCCAACATAATATCATATGCAACTATTGATATAACAAAGGAAAACATGTAAATTGTCTAGAGTTTCAGAAACATACTTCAAAGTCTAAAATAAGAGCTTGATGTAAGCTTAAAATTATCAAGTTGTCAGCTTAGTTGTCAAGAAAAATCATAAATCATTATAGAATTGATAATTCACAAAAAAATAAATAATCTAAACCATTACCGAATTATAAATTCTTTGAGCAGTAGATCTTTCATAAATAACATTTTTTTACTCTACCATTTTCATATTCCACTTATAAAAGATTATAGTGACTATATTTTTATTCTTACCCAATCATAAATTTAATAAATTATTTTTGTTAAAATCAATAATAATTTGTCAATTGACTTAATGATTTTGACTGTCTTTAATTTTAAACAACCCTACCAAAAGATTGGAGATAACACACACTCTATAATATATATATATACTAGATATTTTAAGGTCTGTGATATGGGCCCAATATAATTTTACATATTTTATTGGAAAATTACATCAATTCACGACTTAAGATATTATAATCCTCTCTGCGATACATTCGTTTTCCTCTCGGATATATATATTTATCCCCTCTCGAATATATCCCTTCCCCGTAATAATATGTCATTTGCAATGTCTTGGACAATCAAAGAAATGTATTCGAGATGAATTAAAAATCTGTAATTTTTGTAATTGAGAAAACTTCTCGGATATAATGTAATTAACCTCCAAAAATATGAGATTTCTATACTTTATACTATTTTATTATTTAGTAAACAACTTCAATATATTACTTTATAATCTATTTCAAATGGTCATACGACATAAATGTATTGTTTACAACCTAAATTGAGAAAATTTAATTCTAAAAAATTCTTTGCAGCAAGGAAATAGACAATTGTGCTAGATTAAGAGTTAAAACATTTTGTGGTCAAAGAATATATAAATTTTTGATATCTTTGAAAAAATTCATCGATCGTCATATATATTTGCAAGTGGTATTTATTTTTCACAATGTTATTATCTTCGTTTTGTGATATTTGCACCATAAGCTTTGCATATGATAAAATATTAATCATTGATCAATCAACTTGTAAAGATCGATTTAAAGTCTTTCAAATCTCTATTGCTTCAACTTAAGTATGATGATGTTTGTATTTGACTTTGTAGATGAATTTTGTGATACATTTTATTATTGTCTTCGATAATTAGAAATACTTACAAAATTAATTTATAACTTCACAACAATAAAAACAATCAAGAAAGCAACTTTATTTCTATATACAATAACAATTATCGTAATGTTACATTCTAAATATTGAAAGTATTTATTAAAAAAATAATTTTTGCCTCCACAACAATAAAATCATGAAAGAAACTTTATTTCTATATACAATAACAATTATTGTATTGTTATATTCTAAAAATTAAATTAATTAATTTTTTTGATACTACACTTAATATCATGCCGTAAAGAAAACTCTAAGGCTTACCCCCACAAAATAACCAATATACTTTTTTTCAGGTTGTTTTTTTCTAATTTATTTATTTTTTAATTTTTTTTCTTCCTCTATAATTCTAAACAAAGTCTTTTTCTATTGACATTTTCTTTTATTATTCTTCTTTATTTTCTAACTACTCATTTACTTTAATTGAATTTTAATATTCATTAGAATTTGAATGTTCAATGTTCTTCTTGTCGAATTTTCTCTTTAAATAGTTTAACATATTTGATATTAAGAACGGAAAATGTCCTAAAATACCTTCGAAGTATTGAAAATGGTACACAATTACCCCCATCCACCTATTGGCCCCCAAATACCCTTCACATCCACCTTTGGGTCCAAATTTACCCCTTTATTAACGGACCAAAATTTAAAAAAAAATTATAATTTTCAATTACGTGACACTCGACCATTGGTTGTAATTTAATTATTTAAAATAATTTAAAACCCACCCATTACCCACCAATTTTAACTAAACTCACCCATTTTAACTAAACCCACCCATTAATTTTATTCTCATACCCTTCCAAGCTAGAACCGCCAGTACAAGTAACCAATCCATCACTAAAATTTGTGAAATGAAAGGTTCAGTGATGAGAAATGGAACACTTCGAACTTACATCTTCATCAAAGTCACTGTCGAAAACATCCACAACTTCTCCTTCCTCATCATATTCAATGTCATTCTCTTCCTGATTTACATCTAACCAAAAGCTCATTAAATTCAATTAGCAAATTTGCCAAACAAGCACAAACCAAATATTTTATGGAAGGTTTGTGGATCTGGATTTCCAAACGAATTAAAATATCAAAACTTTCAGGCCCAATTACAACCATGGATTCGAGACGTCAAGGCCTATGATTTGAGTAAAAGCCTACTACTGCTAGGAATAACGGAGGCTGCAGTCATTTTCACTCAAACTAGAGCTGCTGGGATAATGGAGCCTAATGTCAAAAGCATAATTGCTGATAAGTTATCTCCCTTGCTGTTGAATTTTCAGTTTCCGAATGTTTAGCAATGAGGATGTTACTATTGGTTCCTGGATGCTTGCGACGAATGTTAATCATGAGAATAAAAGTAATGGGTGGGTTTAGTTAAAATGGGTGGGTAATGGGTGAGTTTAAAATTATTTTAAATAATTAAATTACAACCAATGGTTGAGTGTCACGTCATTAAAAATTATTATTTAATTTTTTTTTATTTTGTTTAGTTAATGAAGGGGTAAATTTGAACCCAAAGGTGGATGTGAAGATTATTTGGGGGCCAATAGGTGGATGGAGGATAATTGTGTACCATTTTCAATACTTCGAGGATATTTTAGGCCCTTTTCCGTATTAAGAAAATATAAAAATAATTTTTTTATATTTTTTATCTTTTAATGAATACATTATCAAATTATTGATTTCTTGATAGTCAAACATTATTCATTCTTTTAGTCACGAAATTTGATATTTTCTTCAAATAAAAACTACTAATATGTCATTTTAAAGACTATTTTAATAATCAAAATACGAATTTAGTGGTCATATTATGTAATATAATATTAAAAATATGTTAACGCAATATTCTCTTAAAGTATATTTAGGAACAAAATATTATCTCTTCAAACACATTTTATTTTAATTAGCTCAAATTTTCTTTCTAAAATATGTCAAAACAAGCTTAGCATTTATTATTGTTTGTAAGAAGTGATAGAAATTCTTCATTTAAACAAAATGACATTAAGATTCTTATGGACCCATAACATAAGCTAAGACATGTATGGATTCTTCTAGATTTTTATTTTGACAAGAGAAAAGACATAAAGACACCATCGAAGTTGTCTCATATTTGCATAAAGACACCTAAACTTTTGAAGTGTCCTATCACACCACAAAACAACTATATATCATTGTAAATTGGCCATTTTTACCCATTAACTCATCTGGGTTGTTTACACGCACGTTAAGTGCATCATGGGCCATTTTTCCTTTTTATTTACCAGTTTAAAACAACCACATGTCATTTTATTTCTTTAATATTAATTATTTAATCAATTTTTGTATCTTCCCCAATTTAAACTCAAAAATAGCCGTTGGTAGCCCTAAAATTTTGTTCCATGGCAAGAACAATATTGGTGCTCTCTTTTTGACGACTTCATATCTTCCTCAAGAAAATAAGGTAGGTATTCGTCTTTTCTCTTTTAATTTCCAGTAGAAACGTTAATTTGAAGTTTTTTTTATGGTTGAATTTCTTCTCAATTTTATGGTTAGTTTTTGATTGAAAATGTTAAATGCAATGTTGAATCGTATTTGTAATGATGAGAATGATCCGATGTTGCGAGTGAAACTGCGATGCAAACATGGTGACTTACTATCAATGCAAACTTCATGGTCGGAGCATAACCCAACTCGAAGATTTTGGTCTTGTCCACGCTATCGTGTATGTTTACTAATTTTTTTATGGAAATCTTTTGTTTATGTATTTTTCTTTAATTTGTGTTTTGCGTATTTTAGGAGAATGCGTGCAACTTCTTTAGATGGAGGGATCGAGAAGAAGTTGATATAAGATCCAAGTGTGTTATTCCGAGATTAGCAAAGAGAATTAAGGAGTTGGAAGAAATATTGACATCTTATGAAAGTCGTGTTGAAAGTAACCAAGTCATGATGAAGGAGAAAAAGAAGGGCAAATGTTGTATCTTGAAGCTAATCGTCTTGATCATTATTGTGTGTTTCTATGTTTAAGTCTAACCAAGAATGTGAAGGATGGAAGTTGTAGGTGTGTGCAACCAAAATTGCCATAGACATGTTTAGTTACTTTCAAATTTTTGAAATTGTAGGTGTGTGTACCTAGAAGCTAATTGTCTTGATCTTGCTAGTTGTAGGTGTGTGTAACTTGAAAGATAGAATTTGTTGAATGTTCAAGTTATTGTTGTTCTTTGTTGTCGAAATTGTTATGATTTGAACAATTAGTTAATGTATTTGGTTCTCTAATCTATATTATCGTGGCAACCATTTGAGAAGCTTCACAAATATGTCAATTACAATTAAAAAGGCAATAACAAAACTGACAAAAAAGAAGACTTCATAATCGAGTTTGATTCCAACCATTCAAGTTTGTTTGGTTACACTCAAAATTGAGTTTGTTTCCAATAAAAAAAACAACACAAATATATGCATAGTTAAATTTTGTTTGTCAAAATGAACAAGACAACATCAAAATGCCTTACTTCCATGGTACAGAAGTTTTTCTACTTGAAGTTGTTTGGCCTTGGCTATTAGCAGCATTAGCAGCAGCTACAGACCTAGTTTGAATAACCTTTTCAGCCCTCATTCTTTCCAGGTTGCTACTGGTATAGTTGTCTTCCCCTTCCATTTGAATCCACGTACTGGTGTGTAGCCAATATCACCAGTGACAACATCAGCCCTCTTTGTAACTTTTGTACCAGTATTGATGACTCTTCTACTTGGCAATCCAGGCTGCTTAGTCAAATAAATACACACTCAAATATTAGACAATTAGGTTTGCAATGACAATTGTAAACTTGCATTGATAGTTGTAAACTTACATTGAAAGTTGTAAATCCATGTTTAGCTTGGTATATGCCAACACCTACCATTCTTAGCCTTTTAAAAGGTCTTGTTTGTCCTCCACTAGTGTCCTCATGTTCTACTGGTCTCTTCCCTCATCCTAGGCCTCCTCTACTGTAGTTTGCTTCTGAACTAGTTTGACTATGTTGAGTCATTCCTCTTCCTCTACTTAGTCCTTCATTCACATTTCTTTCTTGAGCCATTTCTCTTCCTGATCCTGCTCCTCTACCTGTACCTCTACCTCTACCTCTACCATTTACAGTCTGTACTTTGAAATCAAATATTAAAGCATATCTATATTATCTAACAATGATATAATAATTAGAAATATTACCTCTGTGTTTGTAATATTTTCATGTGATTGAGCTGGAACACCTCTGCCACTTGCTCTTCCTGTTGTTTCTCTTCCTCTTGTTGCTCTTCCTGTGCCTTTTCCTCTACCACTTTCAGTAGCCTATATATTAATATATCAATATATATACATCTACATATAACATACATTTGAGAGTAACAAATAAAAGCACCTGTGTATGAGAAGATGGTTCAGATGACTGACTTGGACCAGTACTTCTTGCCTGAGAACATGGTTCAGTTGATTGACTTGGATCAACTTGGTTTCTTGTAGGACATCCTCTTTTATTGTGTCCTTGTGTGCCACATTTACTACAAGTCATTACAACACCTCTTTTGCTCAACTTTCCAGTTTTTCTGCTTTCATCTGCTTCCTTTCTTCTAACCTTAACTGGTCTTCCAGGCAACTTTCTGATCTTTGGTGGCTTTACAATTGGATTATTTGAGGTTGACCACATTTTCATGTTATTCATTGGCTGAATAAAATGGGCATATGTGCTGAGGTAGGTTTCCTTGCTATAACAGCTAGCCACATAATGGATTGGTTCCAAGTTTTTGTAATGAAGGGCAGCAACACCACGAGGACAAGGAATTCCCCTAAGCTGCCAGGATCTGCAACTACACCTCCTATTAACAATGTCCACAGTGTGTGTAAACCCATGGTGTTTAATCTCAAAACCTCTTTCTCCATTCCAAGTCAAATTACATTGTATAGACTTTTGAATGTTTTCTTGCAAAATCTTCAAAGACATAGGAGATATATCAGTGATCCAAGTGTTTGAGAACTCTCTCAAAACACCAATTCTTTTCATCATCTTCATCCTTATCTCCTCAAGCATTGTAATGATGGTTTTATACCTTGCAGACACTATCCAAGCATTAAAGCTTTCTGTCATATTGTTGTCCACAACATCACATTTTCTATATTCTTCAAAATACTTCTTGCACCATGTATTCAAATTGTACCATAAAAGATTATCTAAACCTTCTTGTCCTAATTTCCTCATTGTCTCTATATTGTCCTTCATCTCAGCTTCAAATGTGGATTTAGCAATCCTCCAAAATACTCTTCTTCTTTCAACTCCTCTCCAATTTTTTGACCAATTTGCAAGAACATGTCTTGCACATTTTCTATGTTCAACAAGTGGAAATAAAGTATCCACAGCAATTTCTAATCCCTAACAAACCAACATAACAGAAAAAGAATAAATTAAAGTGCAAAACTCAACAACAATAAAATAGTAAGATGGATATCAGTAATTACCTTTTGCATATCACTAATGATGGATAGTTGATGCCCTTCTCCTAGTTCAAGATCATTCTTCACTAGTTCAAGAAACCATGTCCAGGTATACTGATTCTCAACCTCAACAACTGCCCAAGCAATAGGGAGCATTTGGTTGTTTCCATCTCTACAAACTGCCACTAACAACTGGCCTTTACACACACCTTTGAGAAAACACCCATCAAAACCAATCAACCTTCTAGCACCTCCAAAAACTGTTTTCTTTAAAGCATTGAAGCAAACATAAAATCCTTCAAAAATTTTCTGCCCAGTTTCAGAATCTTCTCCAACCTTCACTACACAAGTACTACCTTGATTACTCCTTAATATTTCATCTCTATAATAAAAAATCCTACCATACTCCACAATGTGATCACCCATGATCTCTTGTAACACTCTAGTCCTAGCTCTTCTCACTGTTGTCCTACCAACATTAATATCCAACTCCTTTCTAATAATGTCCTGCAACAAGACAATGCTGATGTTTGGCTGTTGAGTTATTCTTTCTTTGTATTTGGTAGCCAAAAATTTTGAGTTGCACAGGTAGTTATGAGTTGATGTCAAACATTTATGGATAGGGTTGTATGTTTTAACAATGAAATCGCCACTAGTTTTATCCTTACTTGCACACAACAACCAAGGACAACTCTCTTTACAACATCTCACTCTAACTATGCCAGGCTCATTTACATATTTTTCAATTTGAATATGTTCTTGGATTGCATATCTTGTCACTGCCACTCTAAATTCTTCAAAAGTTCCAAAAACCAGTCCTAATTCCCAAACAATCTTTTCAGTAGTTGTATCAAACACAACTCTATTTGGGGTTTTCTTCCTCCTAACAGGTTTATGCACTACTTGATCAACCTCTTCACCATCTATTTCAAAGCTAGGAACTTCATCACTTATATAATAAGGTTCATCACCTCCTAGCTTACCAACTAAGCTTTCCCTAATACCATTATTTGTCTCATCATACCCTATATCTGGACCTTTCTCATTAACATTAATCTGATCTGAAGTAGTTCCTTTGTGACCTTTTGAAATGCCTCTTGGTTTCTCTTATATCTACATACTCTTGATGAACATCACTGTCAACCTCAGTATCTTCACTAGTATCCCCTTCAGATCCAAATTCATCTTCCACTTCATCATCGATTGGATCATCATCTATTATAGGATAATCAGAGCAAGAAGGAGGCACAATAGAAGGAGATGATGGAGGCACAGTAGAAGACTGAGCTTCAAATGGAGTTCTGGAAGTTTTAGAAGGACCAGTTGTAGGGATGGAAGGAATAGAAGTAGGAGGCTGATTATTAGGGTTAGAAGTGTCATTAAAAGATTCCTCACCTACCCCACTTTCAGTCACATGGGGGACAACTCCAATTCAAGTGGGGCTGATTAGCTTCACTAACCCCATGAAAAACATACACCTCCACTGTATCCCTATCATTCATCATATTGAAAAGGTCAAATATAACCTTATCATTATCAACAAGGACCAATAACTCATCCCACTTGATGAAAAAATCACAATCTATTATATATCCTACTTCCTTTATGTAGTCCCTCAACTCAAAATAAGACATCCTATCAACATCTACATCTAGGAATTCTGTCACATGACCCCCAATATATTTAGGTGGTGGACCAAATTCTATTTCCCCCCCATGATACCATCTTAAAGTTATAAGAGTAAAAGCCATCCTGAAAAAAATCATGTAACAACAACAAGCACAATTCAAACACACATTTCAATAACTAACTCTAACAAGTTGTACACAACAAACATAATCACTAACAAACAACAACAACAGAAACACTAACTAACAAAAGTAGAAAAAAGCACTAACATTAAGCTTTAACAGTACTAACATAACAAAAACACTAACAATAGCAGTTGTTAGTGTACAAATTGAAGTCCACAAATGTATAAGAGACAAATAATAAGATTCGAATTAAGTGGATAACATCTAACCCTAACCTAAAACACAATCACAAAACCCTAATCACTAACAGTTGCACTAAGTCAATAACATAATACCCTACACTAACTAAGTCGATTACCCAACATACTCAAAAATATCCTAACAATGGCAACTGTAGGAGGTCGATTCTAACAATTCTACAATATAATAATCCATAAAATCAGAATAATCGAAAAAAAGTGAAGATTTTAGAACCCTAACCTGTTAAACCTTCAATCTCCAAGAATCTTCACAAATACACATCAACAACGATCAACAATGATCAACAACGAGATTGTCAACAACAACACTATCGTCAACAAGAACACTCTGTATTTCGTTTGATTTTTTAGGGAAAAGTTGAGAAATGAAATGAAAAGGAGTTCATGAATTTTCTTCAAAAAAAAGGGTCGGGTCGGGTTACCTAGAGAGTGAGCAACACGCGCATTACATAGACGATGGAATGAGTAAAAATGGTCAATTTACAACAATATATAGTTGTTTAGTGGTGTGATAGGACACTTTAAAAGTTTAGGTGTTTTTATGCAAATATGGGACAACTTCGATGGTGTCTTTATGTCTTTTCTCTTTTGACAATTGTATTTTACCCTTAAGTATGTTAAAATTACTAAAATGCCATTGATCGTCCTTCTATGGTCTTATATATATATATATATATATATATATATATATATATATATATATATATATATATATATATATTTATATTATGGCGATCATGAATTATGAAGAAAAAATTTAAATTATGCACAAATATTAGTAGGTATATACTACTGTTCTATGATTGTTGAACTTTGACTTCACGTGAAATAATGAGGATCATTTTGAGTCATACCGCAAAGATTAGGGAAAATTTTGTTCTTTTCATGTTAAATCAATTGAGAATCATTAAGATATCAGTTTATCATTTATCGTTTATTAGTTGTTAATCGTTATCGATTTGGTTATCAGTTTAACTTTTAATATTTCACACAATTTTTTTCAAAAAAATTTGAAAATCAATTTAAAAAAAAGACATCAACTCAAATGAACCATACATACGAGTTGACACATGATATCCAATATCTTGCCCAAAAGCAAATATTAGTTATTAAAAGATAAACAATCTCCTCTGATTTAAAAGAAAATAACCAACTCATATTTTAATGGGTTGGGTGAATAATTTTTTAGATGGGTACGACATGGATTTACATCCATATGCAATTCATAGAAATACGAGTATTCATCGATAAAATATGGATTAGCCAAATGGGTCATCAAACTTTCAACTTTTATTTATTCAAAATTCGTGATATCACAAAAAGTGTTGTAACTTCTCTCTCTCTCTCTCTCTCTCTCTCTCTCTCTCTAAGTTTTCAATTATTCCTCTGTATAATTGAAAAGGTAAAATTTTTGACCTTCCTAAAAAAATCAAAAAGGATAAACTACTTTATTAGACATAGATGACTATCATACATACTAATTTTACCTTTACTTTTAAATAATTATATATACGACCACTTTTAGATATTTTATACCATATATTATTGAAGACAATAAATATCCATTAAAATTACGATTGAGTAATTATTTTTATATTTAACTCCAAAGTTAGTGTTTTAATTAAAACAAATATCTTTCTCTCAGAGAGTATGAGTTACAATAAAACTCAAACAGTAGTTTTTCCTCTTCTTCTTCCCTTGAAGAATCAAAATTTACTGAGAAGAAACACTCCATTAAAATGGATGCTCTACAACTTGTCAACACACACATCAAATTCTTATCCTTTGATTTACTCACTTTCAAATCAATTCCCAAGAAATCCACCATTTTTTCTAGGGAGACACCTCTCGCGTGTAGAGGCAATAGGTATCGTTGTAAGCAGAGATTTTTCAAGTTCAAAAGTTTTATCAAATACGACATTGACGATAGTATCGGTTGCATACCTTATATACTGTCGATCAATCAAAGAACTTCACATCAGTTTATCATCGAAACTAGGCACACTGAGCAACACCGGTGAAGCAAACATCATCATCGTAAGATGCCCTAACCAGCCACGAACGTAATTGAGAAGTTTCAATAAGAAGAGATTTATGCATGTATTTGATGCATTATTGATGTATCTAATATATTATTGAGATACAATCATGTTTATCCAATTTTTTTAACTGTATCTTATTAAGTGTGTATGTACCTAATGAATAAATTGGAGCTTTGTGTATTATTGAAAATTTACACATCTATTTGACACAATTTGTTTTGTCATGTATTCGAGTCTTGTCATATGTGTATGGTCTTCTCTCATGTTTCGGAATATTATCATATATATTTGTTGTATTATTAACATGTATCTAACTTTTTTCATATTTATCTGAGATACATCTTTTTGGATATAATGTATGTATTAGATCATATAAATAGATACATGAAATTAATATTCAATCATATAAATACACAAATGAAATTCATACTAGATACTTCTATGAGACATATGAATGTACTTATATGATACTCATTATCTAAGTGTTTACTTGGTTGGATACATTATATATTGATAATAGATACACTAAATCAATGAATTTATTATGAAATTAAACTAATCAAATTACATGACCAAGATATACATGCTTTTGTCTTTTATTAATAATAGGTTAAACTCTTAAGTTGGCATTAAGTTTCGCTTAGACACCTTAATTGGGCAATGTTCATTTTAGACACCTCTTGTAGGATCCCATTATGTTATTATGATACTTTTTAATGACATGTCAAAGTGAGTGTGATACAATCAAAATAGAGCGTGAAAAACTTAATTCACCTATTTTTTTTTTTGAAACTTAAACTCCTTCAATGGAGATCAAATTTTTTTATTGAAATTTATTTTCAAGTCATTTTTCTTCATCTTTATCTTATAAATTTTCTAAATCTATAATAACCGCTCTCCATCTTTTTCATCGGAAAAATGAATACCAACACTTATATTTTATATTTTTTTCTTTCTTTCCCTCCCTCTTTCCCCCTCTTCTATTTTTCTCTTGAAACAACACAAAATAGAGAGAAAAAAAGATCCTAAGTAATTTTAAAATTTAGATTAAAAAAATTGTACGATGTAGTAGAGAGACGACAACTATCGGGTGTGTGTGTGTGTGGTTATTTACTAAATATATTTTAAAATAATTTTTACCTTAACATGACACGTGTAGTCATATAATTGATTGTTTGTCACGTCATCGACCAATGTATTAAACTCTATTTTAGTTTTTTTCTTATTGTCAAAAAAAGTGTCAAAATGACATAGTGAGACCCTACATGAGGTGTCTAAAATGAATATCGTCCAGTTAAGGTGTCTAAGGCCTCATTTGTTTGCATCTAATGGAGGTCTGAATCTTAATCATTCAGATTCAGCCTATGAAGTACGTTTGGTTTTTAGGTTTGAATTTGAATCATTCAGATTCATCCCATTAAGTTCATTTGTTTTATTTTTTAAAAAGTCTCTTAATGGGTCTGAAGAGGTCTGAATGAATCAGATCTGTAGGAGACTCTTAACAACATCCAGACTCATTTAGTAAGTTATAAAATAATAAATCATCGCTTCTCTGTTTTAAGCGTGCCTTTTATCTCACAATTAAAAACTTTTTTCTCTCTTTTCTCAATCAAACACCATTTTTCCCTCTTGAACTGGTGAGTTTTCATAAATCCTTTCAAGTTTTTTTTATATTAATAATTTTCTTATATTGACTGTGTCAAGAACACTGTTGGTGTATTGGCGTTTATCAAGGTTTTTGAATGAAAAAAATTGTACTTCCAAATCATGATTATTAAAACTTTTAAAACCTTTTTTTTTATATCAAAAGCGATATATTTTGTTGAAATGAAATTTTTATGATATTTTATTAATTTGATGTTAATTTCACATACACATTCAGATATTGAAAACAAACAGTATTAATTATTTAGTGTTCATATTTAGAGACCACATCTTAATATTCAGATGTGTATTCAGATCAAAACACCTGAATCTTAATGCAAATCTTAATATTCAAACGTATATTCAAATTCAGACTTTTTAATCTTAATAGAAACAAATGAGCCTAAGTGAAACTTGATGCAACTTTAAGGGGTCATCGATGACTTTGACCTTAATAATATAATGAAATAAAATAAATCAAACATATATATAATCCTTGATTTTTTTCCTTATAGTAAGGGATATAAAATTTAAATTTTCAAAATTAATTGTCTATATATTTTGAAACTACTCAATAACTCCTCTAATAACGAAATTTGATAGAATCAATTCATTTAAATAAATAAAATACGTATATCTATTTAAAATTTGACAGATACATGTATCTTGTGCATTCAGACTCATGTATCCTAATCACAAAATGTGGTAAAAGGAGTAATGTTTGAAACTATTGGATATCTTAATTTGTTAATTATAATTATATATTTTTATTTGTTTAATTTTATATTTAATTACAAACAATAGTGTAAAGTATTAGTGTTGATGTTGCATAAAGTGGCTTAAGCACGTTTTACTCCTAAAAGATAAATATTCATTTACTATTGAAATTAAAAATATTTTTTTTTTGTTATTATATAAATTTATTTTATGCTAAAAAGTTATAAAATTATATTTTAACTTAAATGATACATTAAGTAAAGTATTTTCAACATTTTTTATCTTAAAAAAACTAAAACATTTTATCCGTGTTTAATTCTTAAGTTTATTCATGAAAAAGTGAATAATATGAATAAACTTATATTTACCCGACTCATTTTACCTTAATGAAATATGGACGAATTAGTTTATTACTCATTTTATGTTAACCCATTTTCAATCCGTCTAAATTTGGCCCAACCCATCTATTTGTCACCATTACACTTAACTACATATTCAACAAAACCAATTTGGAACAAGATCTATATTCAAATAGAGGAGGTAACAAGATTTAACAGCAATGCAATCTAAGTATTTGAAATTAACTAAGCATAACATCACATCCCTATTTAGACAAAACAAAACAGAAAACCTTGTACTAATTGATGTTGTATTCATACTTTAAACTTTTGTTATATATAACTCAGGAATTCGTTATTGTCTTTTATCACATGCTATAACAACATCTCATTCGTTATTGTCTTTTATCACATTCTATAACAACATCTTATAGCATGTTATACACATGAAAGATTAATGTCAATAAACTCATGCTTCAAATAACTTTAAGGACAAAACCTTGATAATACTCAAAATATAACCTCTATGGATCAGGCAACATGTCTAAGATTTGAACATAACTAACAAATTAATCACTCTCTAATTTACTCTCTATTCTCAAAATAGAGTAAAATAGTGAATGAGTTCTCCGGTCACTGACTATTTCACTCTCTATTCTCCAATTATAGCAAGGTGAGTAGTAGTTCTCCAAACTACTATTCACGCTATCTATTTTAGTTTTTTATTATTATATTGTTACTGTTTCTATTATATAATATTTATAATTATAATATTATAAATCATATAAGACCATTAATTATTTTTTAATATTCATAGTTTTTTTAATGTAATATAATATTTTAAATATATATTATTTTATATATATTACTTTCATCTAGAATTAATAAAAAAATTTATTTTTTAATTAATTTTCGTCGCTTTAAGTGATATAATTATAAATTGTTATTATTTTCACTACAAATAATGCACAAAATTTAAATAATAAGATGGAAATTTTAATGTAAGAATACAATACATAGCATTATAATTTAAACACAAGATAACAATATAATACATAATATAATAACTATAAAAATCACAATAATAATTTAGTAATCTGGTAGGTCGTTTCCAAATTCACCGATGTTTATTAACATAATAACTTTAAAATTTACAACAATAATTTAGTAATGAGCAAACATTATAAGTTCTATTAGTTTAGGTTCTAATACTAGCTAGTATTCACAATAGGTGCGAATATTACTCTTTGTACCACATTTCTTTGATTGGATACATGTATCTCAATTCGACAAATACATATATCGAAGGAGTTGACTAAGCAGGATACATGTTTAATTAAGGACAGTGACTAAAATGCTTAATTTAAAGAGGAAATTATTCCTTTTAACACCTTTTGAGTATCTAGTCTAACAACTTCAAAAAAATTTAAAAACAAGAGTCTAATTTCTTTATTTTTTATTTTGTTAAAATTAAAATTTGTTTCTCAGAATTTCGTATATCATATTCGAGATATATGTATTCGAGATAGTCCATAGCTAGATCATTTCAAACGTATGTATATTTATGTAACATATCACAATTGCTCAATAATGGAGTAAATAACTCGTTTTAACATCTTTTGAAAAATTGTAGCATAACACTTTCCTTAAAAAGTTTGAAAAACTCCATATTGTTTCCTTCCTGATTTGTGAGAAAAGGACTAAAACAAAAAAAATCATGGTTCTAACAAAATTTAAATAACAATATATCACAAAATAAACACAATATATCTGAAATTCAAAAAATTAAAAGAATAATCATAAAAAGATAATATTCGTTCCTTGTATTTACATATACAGAACTAACAATGCATCCAAATTAAAAGCATTGTATACTTGTAGATCAGATGCATACAACTATAGTAAGATACACATTTTATAATAACATAACAAATGCATATGATAATATTAAGATATATGATAGAAGACCAGATGACAAGACTCGGATAAATGACAAAACAAATAGTGTTAGATACATGCATAGATCTTTAATATTTTTATTAAATACATACACATATAATCAGATACATTGATAAAAATTAGATACATATAATTGTATTTCAATAATGTATCAAATACATGCGTAAAATATTTGTTTATTAAAATTATTATATTCATAGCTGGTTAGGACATTTCATCACGATGGTATTTACTTCACCTTTTGATTAGTTGATGTTGCTCACTGTCCCTAAATCTAACTTATCTCCGACAGATAGAGCCACTGGAAATTTCACTTTATTAGGTAAAAATCGTGAAAAAACAAGAACAAACTACTTGCAAATAACAACAACTGTCATTATATTGTAGCATCCTCTTTGCAATAAAAATATATAAATGATAATTTAGAGGTATTGCATTATTTGCATTGATTCTGGTTGTTTGCGGCAGTTGACTACTCGTTAATAAGTGTATAGGTTGATAAGTGTATAGGGATGGAAATGGGGCGAAGACGGTGCGTGTTGAGTTTAACCTGTAAAATTTTTAATTATAAAATTAACACTCCACACACATTTAAGATGATAAATATCAAGTTATAAACATACTTTTTGATAATAAACTACTTATAGCATATTATTATCAAGTTATAGCATATCAAGAAAAAATATATTCTTCTCATTAATTATTTAAATAATAATTAATTTATTTAAATAATTACATTTATTATTCAGTTACCTTTTTAAAATCAATCTGAAATTTGTATTTTGAAAATACGTATGATTAATGAAAAAATAATGTATTAAACATATATGCAATTTTTTTTATTTGCACTCTATGAATTTATTTCTTACAAATAATTCAGAATACATTAATATCTGCAAAAAAATATATATTTTCTCAAAATTATTTTCAGGACAACGCCAATCAACATGCTGCACAATCTGATCCAACAGATATGCCTACAGTTTCAATTGGACAACACGTCCAAATGTCAAACACAGCTGGTACGATATATTCATTTTTATCACATATATGTAAATTTAAGAAATTATTTTTATATAACTATTTATTATTTTTTATGTACATGAAGCTCAAAAGTCAACTGATGGTTGTTTCAACGTTGACGCACCTACAACGTCAACAACAAAACCACCAACATTCCATTATCCTGATTTTACTATGACACAAATCATTGCACTTGATACAATTCTTAATGCTACCACGACTCCAAATGTGCAAGCAAGACATAAGAATCTAGGAGAATACAATTCTTCTCCTTATATGAGAATGTCGGAAGGGGAAAACAGTTCAAATAGAGTACCTACATTCTTTCACATCAAACATCCATTCTAAAATCATAATGGGTTTGATGTTCCAGATGACCTGATTGAGGAGTTCAATAAATGAATTTTTAAAGATGTGTCAAGCAGGTGTGGCATGTATAAGCTAAGATGAACAAAATTATTTTATTTAATTTCACAATTCAAAAATTAATATAATACTTATTTAAATATATACATGATAGCAACATATTCCAAGGTTAAGAATACATTTCATCCTCAAATGGACTTTGGCGTTGTCAAAATCCGAGAAAAGGTTTTTTTAACATAATGAGTCAATCGGGCAGACCTTGGGAGGAAGGGGTAAGACATTTTTTGACTTAGTTATATGATTTTAATTTGCAGTGATATACATATGATTATTATTTGTATGAATTATGTGTGAATTGTGTATGAAACATCTGGATATATTTGTAATGTATACTTTAAGTATGAGGTATCAACTGTATTATTTTTTTATTATTTTTTTCAACAACATATTAATACAATAATGTATTATCTCCGAAAGAAGGCAAAATACTCTCAGAAAGTCACTTTCTACAATACGGTTGATTGTAGGTTTATGGCGTGGATTGATAATATTGAGAAACAGTGGAGACAGTCAGAATGTGACATGAGATGCATTTCATTGGACCATGATGTTGGACAATGCATTAGAAGATTTAAGTTGCTTGCTAACATTCCTTGGGATAGGGTTGACGAAGTAATCATCCCAGTCAACATCAACAACGAATTCCATTGGTCCCTTGTTGTATTCCAGATCAAACGTAGATGTCTATATGTCTATGATTCGATGATGGGAGGATCTGTTCACTCCAGAAAAGTTAAAGAAGTTGTTGATAAACTTGCAACTATGATTCCATTATATCTGACGAGCACAGGATTTTATGGCAAAAGGCTTGATTTGTATGCGAGTAATCTCCTTGATTATCAACAGAAGTCTCATTCCGAACCTCTCAGTATCAAGCATGTTACACATGTTCCTCAACAAGAAGAAAGTTCCAAGTATGTATACTTGTTATATTATATTTTCTTCATCTTAAATTAAATTTGTTTTATAGTCATTACAAATTTTTTATATATTTCAATTTTTTACAGTGATTGTGGTCTATACACATCTCTCTTTGCCGAATACATGAGTAATGATGTTTTTGATATATATTTTTTTGATATCGATTCAAAATATCATCGTCAAAGATATGGTACATCACTTTGGCATTATGCAAAATGAAAGAATGATGAAGGCGAAATAAGTGAAAGTGAAGTTACGGGAACAGTTGCTAGCAAGAAGGGTGAACCTCGAACTTGTTCACAGTTGCTAGCAAGAAGGGTGAACCTCGAACTCATAAAGAACAAGTTATGGATACCACCAATTATCTTACTCCAAAATTACGTAACAGGAAGTAGAAATCTTCATGGCACACTGTACATTTTTTTGAATGACATGTTTTTTTAACTTATGAACTATTTATGTAATTTTCCATTTTTTTTATCATGAATACCGATGGTTTTATATAAATTATCAATGAATATTACTAATTATTAAATGTGTCTCACTTTGTATAAATTTTGAACGCAACAAGATAATATAGGAACACTGTATGAATCATGTATGAACATTATATGAATTATGAATGTCATATTATAATTTGATATATAGAACATAGACAAATGTTATATCTATACTATATTTTTTAAAAATTTATATAAATGATATTTTGCTTCACTATATATATATATAATTTTTAAATGTGTATGATATTTGTATAAATTGCACTTTTCAATATATAATGTTAAATTTTTATATGCATAATGTATGAAAATTATATGAAATAGTACTGACATATGATTCAATATGACAATATGAATAAATATATAATTATACCTTAATAAATGTGTATAACTTTTGCATAGATTACTTATTCAATATGCATTAATTTTTTTTTGTATGAATACTGTATACTTTCAAATACAAAACAGAAACAAATGTTACATATATTACTGGTATGAATACTGTATGAAAAATGTATGAATCATATCATATTATACTTTGATATGTAGAACATAAACATACATTATTTTATGTGCAAATATTGCTTGTATAAATGTATAAATTTTATATATAGTCATCATTCAATTTGCAATAACTGTATGCATACTATATGAATATTATATGACTTATTAATGGTAACAAATGTTAATATATGAATAGTTGTGTATACAATGTATGAACATTGTATGAAAAATAATATGATTTAATAAAAAAAATATGTGTCTAACAATTTAAATACTCAAAAACAAAGATGTAACAGTAGGAAATCATTGTTTTTGTACTGGATAATTTGAACATGTCTTCCTATTGTGTCCAACTTGATGGCATCTACTGCATGTGCTTTTTGTCCTCTTGAATTTCACATCAGCGAACCCCTTCCAGCGTTCAAATTTGGGTCTTTCCGCTGATCTTTTTGGACTGGGTGGCATCATTTTAGGCCTTGAAATATAACTTGGTATATCCCATGTACTCTCGCATGGGATAGGCTCGACAGGAATGACATAAGCATCTCTGAAATTCTTGAGGCTATAAAAAGCAGAACAGAAATCTGCTTCATGTAACTTCCTGTACCGGAGAACTGCAATTGCATGACCACACGGTATCTCATAATGCTGAAATCTCCCGCAACTACACATCCTTGTGTTCAAATTTACTATGTATTTCTTTGCTCCTTCAGCTACAGCATGCAGATCAACGGTTGAAGGTATCACCTATGTAAAAGTAAAAAAAAAAAGTTTTATACATGCTACTAAATATTTAGAAGTAAAAATACAATACAATGAAACACATACCCTCATATTGCACGACAGCACAATACTTTTCTGTAGATAAATATCATATTTTTTTGTCAGATCAAATTTTGTCTTATCAGCCTCCTCATTATGCTTGTGAATCCACCTCTGAATTGTTACCCTCATAAACTCAAGAAGTAAAATCACCGGTAACCTCCTTGCTAACCTGTTAACATTATTCAATGACTCCGCGATGTTTGAAGTCATGGTCCATGTGAGCTTACAATTCGAGTAGGCTCATGACCATTTGCTATAACCAATATCAAACAAGTATGATCGTATACGCGTATCTATCTGATTTATTCTTCCTATAATTGTCTCAAACTGTTGTTTTGCATAAGCTTTTGCCAATGTAAAGAACAAAATCTTTAAATCTTCAATATTTCTATTGAAATTCTTCAACACATTGACTGACAGATGCCATATGCATGCATAATGTTCTGATTCAGGATATACATTAACAGTCCCTTTCCATATGCTTTAATTTCGGTCCGACATAAAACACATATTTTGTCTAACTCCATATGCTTCTTTAAACTGCTCAAAGAACCAAGTCCATGAAGCATCGTTTTCAGAATCTACAATCGCATACGCCAACGGGAGTATATGACCTACTCAATATTTTTTAAAAAACATCACACAAATCAGAAATACAATTTATATATTTTTTCATTATATTATATAATCAGAAAATTAAATAGGATGAAAATTTACCTCCGGGATCCATTGTACTGGCAGTTAACACTGTACCACCATATGAACATTTTAATCCCGCACCATCAACAACTACAATGGGCATACAATATTCCCAACCTATAATACAATCTTCTAACGCAACAAATGCGTATAAAAAATATCACCTTCTTTCCTTTTAATTTTCAAAACAGATCTTGGATATGTTTGCTCCAAAATGTAAAAATAACCTAAAAGTAACAGTCCAATTCATATAAAAAAATATACATATTTTATACATGAATAATACACGAAAACATAACAGTCCAATTCAATGAGTAATCTTTAAATTTATTCTTATTTCGAAATTACCAGGTAATTTTGCATAGGACTCTACTGGATCTCCGGGCACCAACTTTACTGTTTTTTCTTTAGCTCTCCATGACTGTATGTACGTCAACAAAATGCCATGCAATTTCAAGATATCATCAGCTATATCTTTTTGAGTATATACCATAGATGGATCAATATACTTCTCCATTATCAAGACAGCTACAACGTCAGTTATCCCTTGACGTCTGGCATAAAATCTTTCTTGAACAAAACAAGTGTGCTGAGCAATATACTTCCTAACTTTAAATAAATTTGATATATTCAAACTAGATGCCCTCATCATATAAGAACAAGTTTTAGAAATACAGTTCAGGTGATAATTGTTTCAAAATTAAGAAAATATACAACAATCATATACAGTGAAATAAAAAAATTAAATTTTTTTGCACACTTAGATGCATTACAACGCGCAACACGAAAACTGAATTTTTTAACAAGTCCAACATGCCTCATAACCTCCTTAAGGGTTTCTTTATTATTATAAATCTGATTACCAGCTACAAATAGGTTGGAATGGTCACATATTATATCATTATCTATTTCACTATTATCATTGACAACTCCGTCTATATTCATTCCGATCAAACGGATAGAATTGTTGGAGTACAAATCAATGTTAGTCTATGTTAATCTAACATCAGAATTTATTCTATCAGTAATTATAACTCCATGACCTTCGTTATACTGCTCATGATCTTTCAAAGTGATGCATAATGGATATTTTGTAATGAAATCCAAATTCACCCTCATCTGATCTAGAAAAATCTTTACCTCAACATTATTATGAATTTTAATAGGTGGACACATTTCGCTAACAATATATTTTATCTCAACAGAATTTATAATTTCTTTTAAATTAAGTTGAGTTATTATAGCATTAACTAAACGAATATAAAGAGTAGAAGTATCATATAGGATGCCCTCCATCTCTAAGTCGACGTATTTTCCTGTTTCACAACATTAAAATTACATTTAGTGCACCACATAATAAAATTATAAAATTACTCATACAAAATTCATACACAATTCATACATACTTTCTATATAATTAACTGATATATACAACAAAAAAAAAACCAATTTCATACACAATTAATCCAATGTTTATACACATTTCATATATATGTAACATATCAATTATAAAAAATCAATTCATACACAAATACTATATAATTCACTGATACATAAAATAAAAAATGCACTTTCATACACAATTTATACAATTATTAAAAATTAAAAATCTCAAAATAAGGATCAACCCCATAATCACTAAAAGGAACAGCATGAGACACCAGTAATTCGAATTGGCATTTAATACACAATTAATTCAAACTTTATACAAAATTCATATATATATATATATATATATATAAAACAAATCAATCACTTATTTGTACAATCAAAAAATGGGCTTTCATACATATTTCATACAATATATTCATACATAACATACATAAATAATACAGTTCTCATATTTCATCAATATACAAAATTTTATCACCCGACAATTTAAATATAATATAGAGTGACTATTACCAAAAATTAACATTTCATATAACTTTCAAACAATATTAATACAAATTGTCAGACTTTGTTCATATCTTTTCATAATAAAACTGCACAATGATTCAATTATCACACCAATCTTCATTGTAATTACACATCAAAAGAAAATTACTATTACTTAATATTTTTCATAGTTACAGATACACATCGTAATTGTATCACAAAAAATACATCATATCAGCATCTGCAATATAACCGAAATGAAAAAATAAAACATTCCATACATGACAAAAAAAACAAATATAATTACAACCAATAATTTATACTTAAAACATGACAAATCATAATTAAAAACTAACCTGATGAATTCCACTTGCCACCATGTTTAATTAATATTGACACAATGTTCACCATCTGTAACGACCTGTTTAGTCGTTTTGAGCAGCAGATTTTATTTCTGAAAAAACAGGCTGAGACGACGGAACCCACGACGGACCGTCATGGGCACGACGGACCGTCGAGGGTGTCTCGTCCCAAAACACTTAGAAATTCTAAAATTTGGGTGCTGAAATCGACTCTCTGAACACTGTGACGGACCGTCACAGGCACGACGAACCGTCGTGATCCACCGTTTCAAAATACTTCAACTCTTGAGAATTTGGTACAGGGAACGATTCTTTGAACGTCGTGACAGAAGTGCAGGACGGACCATCGTAGGTACGACGGGCCGTCACAGACTCCTTAAGGAAATCGAGTCTTTGACGAACCTGCATGACGGACCGTCGCAGGCGCGACGGGCCGTCACAGGTTGCGTAATCCCAGTTGGAGTCGGATTTCTGGTTAATGTTTTAAGGGACGTTTTTGACTATTTCGGCTTATAATTATAAAGTTAGTGGTTTAATATTAATAACTCAATTACTTGGGGGCTAAAAGAGATAACCTTGAGTAAACTAGTGGGTTATTATTGCCATCTTTTATTCTTAATTATATGCTAATTAGGGTAAAAGAAAGAGGGTTTGAATAAAGAAAATAGAAAGAACAAGAAGAGAGAGAGAGGATCGACGACAAAGAGGAGAAACGAAAAAATGAAAAAGGCTTGGAAAATTGCTTGCTTGATCGAAATTCTTCGGTGGAGGTAGGTTATGGTTTCTCTTACGATATTCGTAGTAAACTCTTAATAGCGAATGATATGTATTGATAATATTGTAAACCCTGCTATGTGCTTACTTGTATGCTTGCATGAATGTAATTATATAATTGTGATTATATAAGCATGATGAAGTTATTGAATCCCAAATCTTGAAAAACCCTAATCTCTTTGTTAATGATGAGGCCTTGGTATAAAAGAAGGCTTGATGAACTAAAATAATGAGATTGATGATGCCTTGGTAAGAAAGAAGGCTTGATGAACGAAAGTAGTGAGATTAGGGGATCGGGTGCCACGTTTCGGTACCAGGATAGTATATGAGGATCGGAGTGTCACGTTTCGACACCAGGATAGAATATGGATCGGGTGCCACGTTCCGGTACCAGGATAGAATGAGGATCGGAGTGTCACGTTCCGACACCAAGATAGAATATGGATCGGGTGCCACGTTCCGGTACCAGGATAGAATGAGGATCGGAGTGTCACGTTTCGACACCAGGATAGAATGAGGATTTGAATGTCACGTTCCGACACCAGGATAGTATATTGAGGAGCGGAGTGTCACGTACCGACACGAGAGGAATAAAGATAATGAATCTTGAAAGATGTTAATATACTCAATCTAATGAACCTAAATCCCAAATGAGTATGATGAGGAGGCGTGAGTCCTCATTGATGAGCTTGGTGTTGTAACCAAGGGTTATGGTAATTGTAAATGCTACATGTTGAGTATCATCGTTGATTTTATGATATTACTTGGTATATACTGTTTTCTATTTTGAGTTGGCCGATGATACCTACTCAGTACTTGTGTTTGTACTGACCCCCCTACTTTTATGTTTTCTTCTTGTTTATTTGTGGAGTGCAGCAAACGTGCCGTCATCTTCAACTCAACCGTAACTCTAGCCAGTCTTCGTCACATCGGATCTTCAGGGTGAGTTAATGCTTCTAGCTTGGACTGGATCTTCTTCCTCATGTCTTGATGCCTTGAAGTTCCGGCATGGACTAGCTTTTACTTGTTTTAGCTTTTAGAATACTCTTACTTTAGTAATTTGATCATAGATGTTCTTGTGGTAATGACTTCCAGATTTTGGGGATAATAATAGTTATTGATTTTATTAATGAGTTTAAGTCTTCCGCATTACTTTCTGTTGATATTATATTGAAAAGTTAAGGTTTAGATTTGGTTGGTTCGCTCACACAAGAGGGTAAGTGTGGGTGCCAGTCGCGGCCCGATTTGGGTCGTGACACCATCAAATCAAATATAACCGTTTTCAACGTCAAATTTTAAGAATTTTCAAAAATAAAAAATAAAAAATATAACAATATTCAAATATCAAAATAATCCTCAATTTCTGAGGAAAAAAATAAAGCAATGCACGTTTAAGGAAAAAAATAACAGATTAGTGTAAATTATCCTCAATTTCTGGAAAAAAAACGCAATGCACATTTAAGGAAATAAAATAACAGATTAGAGCATTTTAAGGATTAAAATCATAACTTATTATCATATAAAACTAATTTGAGACATTTATTGTATCTATTGAATCTTTAAAAAATTTAAATCCCTTAAAATATGCAAATTAGTTATCAGTAACTAATAATAACTAATTTCACGCATCACACTACCTAATATTAATTTATCCATTTTTTTTTACTATCTATTTTTAATAATTTAAAATTAACATTATTTTCTTTTTTAAAAATGTTATAACTTGATATATTAAATATTATACAATGCAAATCAAACTCTTATGCCATAACTTGAGAATATGACTAAATAATACTATTTTTTAATTTGCCTTGCCCCATATAATAATACTATTCATTTTTAATTTGTCCCACTTCGTCCCGCATAGACCCACACCGCAAGAACCCGTCCTGCATAATTTTTTTAATATTTTCTTTTTCTAGTTATGTTTGATACTAAAAATAAAATTTATCAAAATAAATTCGGTTTTATTGTTCATCTTGTATTCCTAAAATACTTAGAACAAAACTTTGAAAAACTTGATAAGACACAACAAAGTTTAGGTACATTTTCACAAGTAGAAAATTAAAACTAGTAGAGATACTAGAATAAAAAACAGATTAGAAAAAATATACGAAATTTTTTAAAGAAGAATTGTTGTCAATCAATGTTTAAAGAATCTTACTGACTCAAAAAACTTTGCAGAAACACGAAGTTACCAAAGTTTAATGAACCAATGAAGAAAAGAAGAACAAAAATTAATTCACAAATCTAAAATTTGTAACACATACCAGAATCTGAAAAAATAGAAAGAAGATCAAGTCCACTGAATGCACAATGTCCTCTTAAGGAAATTATTCTCCTCTAATATCCGAGGTCTGATTTGGAATATATATGATCTCAATCACCAGTATATTAGTACCCAAAACGCTGGTGTCAGCGAGCCACTCAACCACAGTAAATGACACTTAGAATATTAGATTTAGTAGTAGTAGAAGAAGTCCATAAATTTTATATTTAAAATGAGAGGAAATCCCTCAATTTATAAAAAACAAAGGGTAATGCGAAAAGGTTCTTATTGTGCCTTATCGGAAAGGTCACAAACCTTTGGAACAGAAAGGTCTTTACCTTTCATATAAAAGTAACAACTTTTCATAAATTAGCAACTTTTCATAAAAGTCACAATCTTTCATTAAAGTCACAACTCCTTATAAAAGTCGCAACTCATAATTTTTCATTCACACCTTTTAAAACCCAATAATCCCCCGCATAAATGGGGAATAACTCCAAGACAAATCAACGGAAAAGTATGTGTACTTTACAAGCAAGAATTAATTGCATATGGATAAGTAGGTTACCCTTGGACTTTCCGTGAACATATGTTTGATATACTCAGTCAATCGGTAGATACGATATGTCACACAAGTAGCCCTTTACCATTTATGGTTCTTAGGTTGTGTTCGTTTTATCCATGAATACCTCCTGGTTTCATGAGTGTATAGAGATATGAACTTTTGACAATCATCTTCTTCAAAGCGACTTACACTTTACACTCACATAGGTGATTTTTAACCGAGTTATCGCGTAGATACACTATTTGGTCAACTCTGCCAAACTTAGCATATCATTAAAACTATTAAGCTTTATTAACTTATTAACAAGCCTTAATGTTGTATCCTTGTTCCTGAGCATTGTCTTCATCATGAGAATGAATTGAGTTGGTTGACAATGTCGAACCGTCATTCACAACTTTGTTTTTCTCCTTGAATGTAGCTTTTAGGATCTTTAGTCTGCTAGATAGAGTTACCGCCATGATGACTTGTCCTGAGCCATAAATTAATTTCCTTAGATGATCTTTAAACTTTCTCTCTACTAAATCCTTTTTGTGAGTGGATCCGACACATTATCTTGTGACTTTACATAGTCAATTTCAATAATTCCACTAGAGAGTAGTTTTCTAACGATATCATATTATCTATGTTCTATAAGAAAAGGCTTTCCGTTATACATCATGCTTCATGCCCTACCTATTGCATCTTGACTATCAAAGTGTATGCATACTAATGCCAATGGTTTGGGCCAGAAAAGAATATCTATCAAGAAATTCCGGAGTCTTTCAACTTATTCACCGACCTTGTCTAGAGCACCTAGCTCATTAATCATTATAGCGCCAGCGATACATGTCTCTTTTGAAATATTTCTAAGAGAATTTTCCAATCCAAGAGTAAATAAATATCCACTCATGGATTTTACTTCATTTGTATGATGATCCAATTTGCGTCACTATATCCTTTCAATACTGCTAGATATTGTTATAATGCAAGACATAGTTTTAAGCATTTCTCAAATACTCCAAAACATTTTTTATTGTCATCTAATGAGTTTTATTTGGATCACTTGTGAAGCGGCTCAGTTCATTATTAGCAAATTCTATATCTGATCGTGCAGACTTCATGATATACATCAAATACTTGAACTAGTCAAGTACTTTTTCAATGTAATGAGACAATGAAAATGTTAAACGTGATGGAGCTCTAAGGATTCTTATAACTAAGATCTCATCAGCAACTCTAAGATATTTCTTTCCAAACTTACTTTTTAGCATACGTTTAGTAGCATTTATGTCATTAATGTCTCTATTGATGATCAACATATCACCAATGTACAAACAAACAATGACCTTGGAATTTTAATGTTAACACATTTACCACTTTCATCATTCTTAAATTCATTTATCGACATAGTTTGATTAAAATTTCTTATGTCATTATTTGGGTGCTTGTTTTAGTCCATAATGTGACTTAACAAGTTCGCTAACTACCAATAACCATAAAACCCTCCGGATCTTTCATATAAATTTCTTCCTCCAATTCTCTGTTTAAGAGAGTTGTTTTTACATCAATTTGATGAATTTGGAGGTCATATACCACGCTAACACAATTAACATCCAAATGAATGTAATTCTAGCTACTGACGAGTATGTGTCAAAAAGATCAAGACCTTGTTTTTATCTAAAATCTTTGACAAAAAGTCTTGCTTTATATTTGTAAAAAGTTTCATTGACTTTAATTTTCCTTTTGAGGATTCACTTCGAACACAAAAGTTTATCTCCCAAAGGAAGATCAACCAACTTCCAATAGGATAGCTCAAATTGAACCAATCTCACTATTGACACCATCTGTCCAAAAATGATAAGTTTACATAAGACACAAGAAATGTTACAAAATCATATTCGAAGAAAGTATATGTCCTTTGACATTTACTAAGCCTATCTTTATAAAGTACATTCTCCTTTTGTTCTTTCCAAGGTCGTATAGATCTTTCACTAGACTACTCAAGTCTAATTTTATAGTCCACAGTCTTAGGTCCTATTTCAATCTTTTTAGGTATAGGAACTTGAAATGTGGCTAGACACCCCCACACTTCGATATATTTCAAGTTGGATATTCTTCCTTTTTTCTCATATGAAATAGATTGTGTCATGAACAAACAAAACTGTTTTACTTCTAAAAAGACAGTTTTTTGTTGTTTCCTTTTGTAGTAAGGATAGTTCCTCCACACAAGTTTTATCGTAAATCTGAACTTATAAATAATGCATCTATCATTTCTTTTAACGTTTAATTTTTCTTTAGATTGAGACGAATAGGGTAGTAGTTTGATGGATGAATCCACTTTCCAAACATATTTCTGCACAAGGAGATTCATACTCTACATTCTTATCACTTTTTTATCTTTTTTTCAACTGATTTTCAACTTCAATATTACATTGTCTAGACATTTCTCTTGTTTTATCCTTATCAGCAAATAGACATAGTCATTTTTATTGCAATCGTCAATGAAAATTATGAGATACGTTTTTTCACCACGAGATGATATTGACATCATATAACCAATGTCAGTGTAAATCAACTCTAATGGATTAAAATTTCTTTCAACAGATTTTTAAGAATGCTCAGTATACTTAGATTCCACACAAATATTACATTTTTATTTATTGCACTCAAAGTTAGAAAAAACTTCTAAGTTGATTAGTTTTCCTTACAAGGTTTTGTCATTGACATGCCCCAAGTGTTCATGTCACAAACTTTGTCTAGAGCAAGAACAAATAAAAATATTGTTAGAAAAACTCTTCACGAGGTAGCTTTTTTCTCACTATATTTTGTTCCTATTTCTTATAATTTTGTGTGATACAAACATTGTTTAGAGTCATCACCTTGTCAAATGTCCTTTTTGGAAGGGCATTTCCATAACTTTTAATATGACTATTATAGAATTACCCATGAATAATATTTCATCGGGTCAAATAAAGGCAATATAATCCAAATGCTTCTTTTACAAAACATGGCAAAAGACTATTCACCAATATTCATGTCTATACAAATAATTATATTTAATAGACATCTTTTCACGAAAAATCACATCATTTCAAGTGAAATTTTTTCATAAAAGAATAAAATCATTTTGAACAAGTATATATATAATGAGAAAAGACATAAAGTCAACACTGAAGTTGTTTCAAATTTTTAAAAAGACACCTTAACTTTGTTGATGTCCTATTACCCCATAAAAGTATTAAATACCTTTGTAAATAGACAATTTTGATCCATTTTTTTGTAAACACGCAACTAACGCGCGTGAGTGTAACAATTTGCTTTTGCAAAACCAATTAAAAAATGCCACATTTCAGTTAATTTCTCTATTAATTAATTAAATTATAAAATACACCTTCTTCCCCAAAAAATTGAGTTAATTTTCATGTCTGCTGTCAAATTCATCTGTGAATTGCAACTTCATCCGCAAAAGTCGAACATAAAAGAGAGTAACCCTGATATATCTTTATTTTTCTAATGGTGGATGAGTCTATCAGCTTCAACCGCCGCCGGAGTTGAAAAATATATAAATTCATCTCTTTGTTGGTATTCATTAATGAAGGAAATAGACAATGTATTCAATGTCGCAAAATTGATTATTCTTCTCATATTCCAGATGAGTGTTTAGCTTCCATTTTCTTAGCTCGGGTGACCGAAAAAGTTCTTTTTCCATCTGTTGTTGTTGGTTTTGTGTCGAATGGCAGAGCCGTCAATATTTCTCGCTTATAAGGCACAACCAGAACTTGTTGTTGTTATTCCTTTGAGTTTTTAATGAAAATTTCTTTGAAATGTGATTAGATCTAGTATTACATTTCTTCAACAAGATTATTATTAATAATATTTAAATTTAATTAAAATTGGTCAAAGGGGGTGAACATCACGCACACCTTCGTAGATGCTGATATGGGTAAAAATGGTCTATTTATAAATGTATTTAATACTTTTGTGGGGTAATAGGACGTTCACAAAGTTAAGGTGTCTTTTTAAAAAATCGAAACAACTTCAATGGTGACTTTATGTCTTTTCTCATATATAATTTGATAGTTTCATACTAGTCATACCGTATACTAGTAAACGATAAACTCAAAGACCAAAATATCAAATATACTCTAATAATTTTGTGGGTCTAACATAATAGAAAGTATCATAGAATTTCTATCTTGTGCTCCAAATTTAAATTAGACTTTAAGTCCAATTTTAACTTTTTCATACACAAAGAACCCCCACATTTTATATATGATCTCAAAAATATTTTTCAAGTATTTGAAAATAGTTTTTTCACATATTTTAATATGAAACGTCTTTTGGAAACATTATTTTAAGAAAGAATTGTAGTGCTTCAATTATCTTTGACAATGTTTACATAATGTCAAAGTTCATTCATAGAGGCACAAAATCACAAACTCTAAGTCACTGATATTTTTTTTATCACAAATAGACATACCACTTAGTATTTAGAGTACTAACGATAAGGACAAAAAATTTGTACAATTTATTTCTATATGACATGAAGTTTATAAAAAATTAAAAGTACAACACTGAGTTATTATGTGAAGTTTTCATATAAACCAATTGCATAGTCTGATTTATCCAGAGTAGAAACTATAAAAGTTTTTTTAGTCTACAAAAATTCATACACAATTAAATTTCACATGAAGTAAAAAAATACAAAAGCTTTTTAGTCTCTAAACAAAATTAAACATATTCTTTATCACATAAAAATGTTTTTCTTTTCAATATCCTTCAAACTATAACATTTTGACATACTATTTTATCAAATAAAAATATGCATCTCTCATTTTGCAAACTAAAGAATTTTAAATGCAACACTATTTGCCAAGCAAAATTCATTCCACAACATATGGTTTGCAAATCACTTTCCAAAGATACACATGATAAAAAATCAAAGTTGTTAACTCTTAGAAACTATTTCCTTCCTTAGACAAAATAATAAGAAGGTTGCCTGGTGTAATCTTTAATCTAAATATCATTAATTTTTTTCTGTACATTCTGACTTCAACCTTGCTAAAAAAAAGCACCAAATTGTAGAGAAGTAATGCATTTAATCTTCTACTTGCATAATCAGAATCTCTGAATCAATAAAATACAAGAAATACTAACAGTATAATAATTTCCTTAAAATTGTTGTTCATCTTGTATTCCTAAAATACTTAGAACAAAACTTTGAAAAACTTGATAAGACACAACAAAGTTTAGGTACATTTTCACAACGAGAAAATTAAAACTAGTAGAGATACTAGAATCAAAAACAAATTAGAAAAAATATACGAAATATTTTTCTTAAAGAAGAATTGTTGTCAATCTGTGTTTAAAGAATCTTACTGACTCAACAAACTTTGCAGAAACACGAAGTTACCAAAGTTTAATGAACCAGTGAAGAAAAGAAGAACAAAAATTAATTCACAAATCTAAAATTTGTAACACATACCAGAATCTGGAAAAAATAGAAAGAAGATCAAGTCCACTGAATGCACAATGTCCTCTTAAGGAAATTATTCTCCTCTAATATCCGAGGTCTGATTTGGAATATGTCCTCCCAGGATAGAATGATCTCAATCACCACTCTATTGGTACCCAAAATGCTGGTGTCAGCGAGCCACACAACCACAGTAAAATACACTTAGAATACTAGATTTAGTAGTAGTAGAAAAAGTCCATAAATTCTATATTTAAAATGAAAGGAAATCCCTCAATTTATAGAAAACAAAGGGTATTGCGAAAATGTTCTTATTGTGCCTTATCAGAAATGTCATAAACCTTTGGAAAAGTCACAATCTTTCAGAAAGGTCTTCACTTTTCATATAAGTCACAACTTTTTATAAAAATAGAAACTTTTCATAAATCCATAGCTTTTCATAAAAGTCGCAACTCTTCTTTTTCCATTCACACCTTTTAAAACCTTATTGTTTTACATTAACTTGTATTAGTTTAATACAATAGTAACTTAAATTTTATTTTTAGAGGTCAATTTTGTATTATTTTTATTGAACTGTTTTCATTTATTATTTTGGATATTTTAGTAGTTTTAATGAAATTATCTTAAGAAATAATGCTCTATCATTCTTATAACTTGTAAAAAGTTAAAATTAAGTTTAAACCCAAATAAATTATATATACCCGCAACTCACCCCACCCCACACAACCTTAAACCCGCACCACCCTATATAGCCTTAAACCGAACCCGGCGTACAGTCGCCCCGCCTCATTGTCATCCCTATAAGTGCGAGGTGGGGGTGAGATAGGTTGGAGATTGGGGGATATAATAGGAGAGAAATATTTTTTATTGTCATTAAAATGTAAATTGTGGAGTTAAATGCAAAAAATAATTGATAGGTTGGAGATTGGGGGAGATAATAGGAGAGAAATATTTTTTATCGTCATTAAAGTGTTAATTGTGGAGTTAAATGCAAAAAATAATTAATCGATTATAATTTAAAGAAATATGAGTATCTTCATTAATATATGATATAAAATATTAGAAGTATAATATATGCAATTGTTTAAAAGTAGAGCTAGAATATATTAATATATATGATAGTGATGTTTATCGAATAAAGTAGGTGGTGTATGTATTGGTGGGTTTTGCTGATGGTGTCTGTAAGAATTGGGGTGCTGTGACTTGTATGTAATGTTGTATAAGTTTGAAAGCAAGAATTGATCTGATGGGTTGGTGCTGTTATGTGATGTTGTGAAAATTAGGATTGGGAGAGATAAATGGGCTGAAACGAAAGTGGTAGAGGATTTTTTAAAAAATAGCCAAATATCTTTTAGATTGTAATTGAAATAGACTTAGATATATATTGTCAAATTAAATTAAATAGTGGATTTGATTAAAATTTAAATATGAAAAATTAATATTAAGTAATTAACAAAGTTCTTAATCTTAACAAAACAAAATCATTAACTTAATTATAAATGAGAAATCATTTACAGTCACAAAGATATAGTATGTCATCACAAATTATTTTTTTAATTGATTTCATTTGGTTCGTCTGTTAGGTTTGACTTTAGGATTTAACTTGTACACCTTTATATGACGTCAACCTTGTAGCTAAAATATACCCTTGATATTAATGTACTAAAAATAATCTTTATAATCTATCTACCCAATATTATTGAAATAATCTTTTAACGTATGAAAAAGAATGTTTGTTTTAGTCATAAACCTCGAAAGTAATTGTGCAAGTGAAAAAATACTGTGATAATTTCAATTAGTAACTCACATGAGTTGGATACAATCTATCTCATTAAAAGAAAAAACAGACCAACTCTTATTTTTTTAACCTTTAATGAGAACTCTTGTACCCAATAGTGAATATATTGTTTTGCCTTTGAAACTATAACTCAAACGTAAATCTTGTTACAAGAACAAAACTTTGTTATTAGAAATGCTATAAATGTGTATACTTCATTGTTCCAGCCGCACATGGGGGTAGTAGGAGCAAAATAATTGCTTTTTCTCTACAATAAATATTTAGATGATTGAATCAATTTAAAGCGAAATGAATAAAATTGGGGATAATACTACTTTCTATATATTCTTTTCTTTCTTTTTTTTTGTAAAGTTGACTGCCAAAACACGGTAAAAGAGGTATGTTTTAATTGAAATTGTATCGATAATATTGGTGTAGATATGTTTTAAGTAAATTGATCAAATAAAATTGATATATTTTCAAAATACTAAGTTTTACACTATTTCAGAAACAAATTATATTAGAAAATAAATAGTACTTGTTTTTCTTTTTATCTCAGTTTTTTTTTTCAATTATCAATTTATGTAACATATTTTGCATTCTGAAATTTCAAAGTATATGATTTTGATGAGTATTTTAATATATTTAACTTTTTCTTTTATATAATTTATAATATTTCTCATGTATCATTTTGAAATAGTTGATTTTAGTTTTTTTAAAATTATGTCAATCTAAGGTTACTTAATTGTGAAAAAAAGTTGATTAAATTAACTAGGCCAAAGTTTAATAAAAAATGTATACACAATACTTGTCACGACCCAAAACGAGCCGCGAGTGGCACCCACACTTACCCTCCTATGTGAGCGAACCAACCAATCTAAACCCTAACATTTCAACCATAATAAACAGGAAATAATGCGAAAGACTTAAAAACTCATTAACGAAATCAATTAATAACTTCTAAACTCAAAACTTATCATCCCCCAAAATCTGGAAGTCATCATCACAAGAACATCTATCCTCAAATTACTAAAGCTAAGAGTATCTAAGAAACTAAACATAAATAATAGCTAGTCTATGTCAGAACTTCAAGGCATCAAGACATGAAGAAGAAGATCCAGTCCAAGCTAGAAGCTTTAGCTAACCCTGAAATCTGACGTGATGAAGACTGGCTAGAGTTGCGGTTGAGTTGAAGACGACGGTACGTTTGCTGCACTCCACGATGAACAAAAGAAAACATACAAGTAGGGGTCAGTACAAAACACGAGTACTGAGTAGATATCATTAGTCAACTCAAAATAGAAAACAGTATATATCAGATAATATCATAAAATCAACTACAATACTCAACAGGTAGCAACAACAAGTACAAGAATCATTGATAATAACGCCAAGTACACCCATGAGGACGCAAGCCTCCATACCATACTCATTTGGGAAATAGGTTCATGAAATCTGAGTATATTACCATAATTCAAGACTCCCTCTCTTTATTCCTCTTGTGTCGGAACGTGACACTCCGATCCCCTAATACTATGTGTCGGTTCGTGACACCCGATCCCCCTAATACTACGTGTCGGTTCGTGACACCCGATCCCCCTAATACTACGTGTCGGTTCGTAACACCCGATCCCCCTAATACTACATGTCGGTTCGTGACACCCGATCCCCCTATTACTACGTGTCGCTTTGTGACACCCGATCCCCTAACCTCATTCTTTTAGTTCATCAAGCCTTCCTTTATACCAAGGCATCATGATTAACAAGGGGTTTTCAAGATTTAGGATTCAATAGTTTCATCATGCTTATTTCATCACAATTATATCGTCACATCATGCAAACACACAATTAAGTATATAGAAGGGTTTTACAATACTACCCAATACATATCATTCGCTATTAAGAGTTTACTATGAAATAGCATAAAAACCATAACCTACTTCCACCGAAGAAGTGTGATCAAGCAAGCAATTCCTCAAAATCTTTGCTATCTTCTTCGTTTTCTCCCTCTCTCGATCGTTTCTCTCTTTCTTCTCTGTTCTTTCTATTTTTCTTATTCAAACCCTTTTTCTTTTACCTTAATTAGCATATAATTAAGATAAAAGATGATGAATTAACCCATTAATTAATTCAAGGTTATCTCCTTTAACCTCCACGTAATTAAATTATTAACATTAACCCACTAAATTTATAATTATAGCAGGAATAGTCCAA
This sequence comes from Solanum lycopersicum, assembly GCF_036512215.1. Taxonomy (NCBI): domain Eukaryota; kingdom Viridiplantae; phylum Streptophyta; class Magnoliopsida; order Solanales; family Solanaceae; genus Solanum; species Solanum lycopersicum. Next base: position 57,053,781 of record NC_090808.1, read on the forward strand.
AACGCCCCTTAAAACATTTAACAGAAATCCGACCCAGCCTGGGATTACGCAGCCTGTGACGGCCCGTCATGCCAGCGACTGTCCGTCCTACTACTTCCGTCACAGAGTTCAGAGACTAGATTTTTACCAAGGGTCTGTGACGGCCCGTCATGCCTGTGACGGTCCGTCCTGCCACATCGTCACGAAGTTCAGAGAGTCGATTTCAGTACCCAAATTTCAGAATTCTAAGTGTTTTGGAACGAAACACCCTCGACGGTCCGTCGTGCCCATGACGGTCCGTCGTGGGATCCGTCGACTCAGTCAGTTTTTCTAGAAATAAAATCTGCTGCTCAAAACGACTAAACAGGTCGTTACAATAGATACCAATTTACCCATCGTTCGTCCTTGAACGATCACAAGAAAAGAAACAAGGGCGAAAAGGAGTACCTAAATCTGTAAACAGATGTGGCTATCTTTCTTGCATATCAGCCTCCTTCTCCCAAGTGGATTCTTCAACTGGCCGATTCATCCATTGAACCTTGATGGATGCAATCTCTCTTGACCTCAACTTGCGGACTTCTCTATCTAAAATAGCAACAGGATCCTCCTTATAAGACAAATTCTCATCAAGCAGGACTGAATCCCAACGAATGATGTAGTTTTCATCCCCATGGTATCTTTTCAACATAGACACATGAAATACCGGATGCACTCCTGACAGTCCTAGGGGTAAGGCCAATTCATAAGCTATCTCCCCCACGCGCTTCAGAACTTCAAATGGACCAATGTACCTTAGGCTTAGCTTACCTCTTTTTCCAAATCGCATCACCCCTTTCATGGGCAAAACCTTCAGCAAGACTTGCTCACCCTCCATGAACTCCAAGTCTCTAACCTTTCGATCTGCATATTCCTTTTGCCTGCTTTGAGCCGCTAAAAGCTTTTCTTGAATAGATTTCACCTTCTCTAATGAATCCCTCAAAAGATCAGTGCCCCAAGGTCTAACCTCAAATGCATCAAACCAACCAATGGGAGACCTACATCTCCTCCCATACAATGCTTCGAAAGGAGTCATATCAATACTTGAGTGATAGCTATTATTGTATGAAAACTCCGCTAAGGGTAAGAAGTTATCCCAATGACCACCAAATTCTATCACACATGCACGAAGCATATCCTCCAACACTTGAATCGTTCGCTCAGACTGACCATCGGTCTGAGGGTGAAATGCGGTACTAAGATCCAACCTAGTACCTAATTCAGCATGCAATGTTTTCCAAAACTTAGAAGTAACTGCGTACCTCTATCTGATATAATGGAGAGTGGAACCCCATGCAAACGCACCACTTCCGAGATGTAAAGTTTGGCTAACTTCTCTGTATTGTAAGTCACCTTGACCAGAATGAAATGAGCAGACTTAGTTAATCTGTCAACAATTACCCAAATGGAGTCATACTTACCCATTGTCTTAGGAAGGCCAACCACGAAATCCATTGCAATTCTCTCCCACTTCCATTCCGGAATGGGCATTCTCTGAAATGTTCCTCCGGGCCTCTAGTGTTCATATTTTACTTGCTGACAATTTGAACATTTGGCAATAAAATCAACAATGTCGCGCTTCATTCTACTCCACTAAAAATGTTGTTTTAGGTCACGATACATCTTGGTTGCACCAGGATGTATAGAGTACCTTGAGCTATGAGCCTCAGTGAGAATAGTGTGAATCAAATTATCGACGCGGGGTACACATACCCTTCCCTTAATTCTCAAAACACCTTCTTCATCGATTTTTGCTTCTTTAGCCTCTCCACGCAATACCTTATCTCGAATTCGAATCAATTTCTCATCGGTAAACTGCTTTCCTTTAATATGGTCAAGAAAGGAAGATCTTGCCTCCACACAGGCCAAAAACCCTCCCTTCTCATTTATTTCTAGCCTCATGAGGTCATTAGCCAGAGTCTGAACTTCTCTAGCCAATGGGCGTCTAGAAACCTGCAAGTGAGCTAGACTTCCCATGCTCCCTGCCTTTCTACTTAAAGCATCTGCCACAATATTAGCTTTTCCCGGATGATACAGAATAGTGATATCGTAGTCCTTCAGTAGTTCCATCCATCTCCTCTGTCTCAAATTCAAATCTTTCTGAGTAAAGACATACTGTAGGCTACGATGATCCGTATAGACTTCACATTTCACCCCATATAGGTAGTGTCTCCATTGCTTTAATGCAAACACTACCGCAGCCAATTCCAAATCATGGATCGGGTAATTGAGTTCGTGCACCTTTAATTGCCTGGAAGCATAAGCAATTACATTCTTTTCTTGCATTAGCACTGCACCCGAACCCGAATAGGATGCATCACAATAGACAATGAAATTCTTGCCTTCCACTGGCAAGGTGAGAATGGGTGCAGTAGTCAACAAAGTCTTGAGCTTCTGAAAGCTTTCTTCACACTCGTCCGACCATACAAATGGAACACTCTGCTTAGTCAAGTTCGTCAATTAGGAAGCAATAAAAGAGAATCCCTTGACAAATCGACGGTAGTAGCTAGCTAAACCAACAAAACTCCTTACCTCTGTAACATTAGTAGGTCTCTCCCAATTCTTCACTGCTTCAATCTTAGATGGATCCACCATCACTCCATCCTTAGAAACCACGTGTCCCAAGAAGGACACTGAATCTAGCCAAAACTCACACTTGGAGAATTTGGCATAAAGCTTTTTCTCCCTTAACATTTCCAATACAATTCTCAAGTGTTGCTCATGTTATTTCTTGCTCTTTCAGTATACCAGTATATCTTCAATGAATACAATGACAAAGAGATCCAGATATGGCTTAAAAATCCCATTCATCAAGCTCATGAAAGCAGCAGGGGCATTCGTAAGCCCAAAAGACATTACTAGGAACTCATAATGTCCATACCTGGTCCGAAAAGCAGTCTTGGGCACATCCGTTGCCCGTATTTTCAATTGATGGTAGCCAGATCTCAAATCAATTTTTGAGAAGGTACAAGCACCTTATAACTGATCGAACAAATCATCAATGCGAGGAAGAGGATACTTGTTCTTAATAGTTACCTTGTTCAGTTGCCTGTAATCTATGCACATCCTAAAACTTCCATCCTTCTTTACAAACAAAACAGGAGCACCCCAAGGGGATGCACTTGGTCTAATAAAGCCTTTGACTAACAATTCTTGAAGTTGGGCCTTTAATTCTCTTAACTCAGCGGGAGCCATTCTATAAGGGGGTATGGAAATGGGGCGAGTACCCGGCTCCAGATCAATGCAGAAATCAATATCCCTATCCGGGGCATACCAGGAAGATCTGCAGGGAACACATCCAGAAACTCACGGACTATCGAAACCGACTCAATTGAAGGTACTTGGGTAGTATCATCCCTGAGGTGTGCCAAGAAAGCTAAACACCCTTTACTAACCATTCTCTTAGCACGAAGAAAGGAGATGATACGAACTGGAGTGGAAGTGTAGTCACCCTCCCACACTAACGAATTTGTCCCAGGCTTGGCTAATGTCACAGTTTTAGCATTACAATCCAAGATAGCAAAATTTGGAGAAAGCCAAGTCATACCCAGAATTACATCGAAGTCAACCATTTCTAAGATAACCAAGTTTACATGAGTATTGCTCCCCACAAAAGTCACAAGACAAGACCTATACACCTTTTCAACTATCACAGACTCACCCACCGGAGTAGAAACACGAATAGGCATGTCAAGCAATTCAGAATGTAAATTAAGACCATTATCAAATGAGGAAGATACATAAGAAAATGTGGATCCGGGATCAAACAATACAGAAGCCATGCAATCACAAACCAAAAGATTACCTGTGATGACAGCATCAAATGTCTCCGCTTCAGATCTCCCAGGGAAAGCATAACAATGGGCCCTATCACCTGCCTGCCTGTTGCCTCTACCATGTTGTGCTGTAGTGGCTCCAGTTTGCCCGTTACCCCGGCCGTTTTGGTGACCACCATTACCTCGGCCACCACGTCCTCCCGAATAACGGCCTCTTCCATGACCACCTCTACCTCTGCTTATTAGGGGTCTGTAACTCGGTTTTGGACAATTCCTCCTAATATGTCCAGTCTCTCCACATCCATAACATTCTCTGGATTCAAGCATAGGTCCCTGAGAGAACGACGGAGTCTGGGGATAACTTCCAAACTCAGAGAAATGTTAACCGATCTGCGGTGGACCCCCAACTACAATCTGTAGTGAAGACTGAATAGGTCGGGCTGGGTAACCTCCTGAACCCTGTCCTCTGGAGTAAAAACCATTAAACTCACCTCCCTTACGAAACCTTTTTGATGTTGATGCCATGGTGAAGTCATATGGCTTCACTCCCTCCACCTCTATCACGAAGTCTACCACTTCCTGAAAGGATTTTGCTGTAGCCGCTACCTGTAAGGATGAAATCTGCAACTCTGACCTCAACCCCTTCACAAAACGGCAAATTCGCTCTTGTGGACTGAAACAAAACTGGGTAGCATATCTGGAGAGTGCACGAAACTTAGCCTCATAAGCAGAAACCGATATCTTGCCTTGCTCTAGGCTTAGAAACTCATCTCTCCTCCTATCCCTCAAAGTATGGGGTATATACTTCTCCATAAATAAACTAGAGAATGATGTCCAAAACATAGGTGGTGCCTCTGTTGGTTGACACTCCACATGTGACCGCCACCACATTTTGGCATTCCCTTGAAATTGATAGGTCACAAACTCAACGCCAAATCGTTCCACTATGCCCATTTTATGTAGTAACTCATGACAGTCTACCAGAAAATCGTAGGCATCCTCAGATTCAGCACCCTTGAAGACTGGGGGTTTCAATTTCAAAAACTTACTGAAAAGTTCATGCTGATCACTTGTCATTATAGGTCGTGTAGTCAACCAAGGAAACGCGCCTATTTCCAATGAGGCATCCATGCGGGGAGCCACAGTAGCCGTATGTTGTACCTCCGGAACCTGAGGTGCTGGTGCAGAAAACACTGTAGGCACTTGGCCTTGATCAGATAACCCGCTAAGATAAGCAAGAACCTGATTAATCATCTCTGGGGTAGGTTGGGGTGGTAATTCCTCATTCTGCACTTGCTCATTCTCCCCTTCCTCCCCCTCTCTTACTACTTCCTCAGTCGGTGGAGGAGTCACCGCCCTAGTACTAGATGGGCCAGGCGTTTGTCCTGTTCCTCTAGAGGACGTCCTCCCGCGACCTCTACCACGGCCTCTTGTCACTGCCCCTCTTCGAGCTACAGCCCCAGTGGCTGGCTCAGACGCATCTTTTCTTGTCGGTGTTGGTGTTGGCGCAGTTGTTGCTCTAGTTCTAACCATCTGCGAAATAGAGTGAAGATGGTCAGATACCAATTTGTATCACCTAGATACCAATTGGACCCAAGTAATAGCACGAAAGAAAGAAAGAATGAAATTTTTCCTAAAGTCTTATAGCCTCTCAAAGAAAAGTAAAGGCGTCCCCCTACCGTTCCTCAAGACTCTACTAGACTCGTTCTTGTGTAATGAGACCAACGAACCTAATGCTCTGATACCAAGTTTGTCATGACCCAAAACGAGCCGCGAGTGGCACCCACACTTACCCTCCTATGTGAGCGAACCAACCAATCTAAACCCCAACATTTCAACCATAATAAATAGGAAATAATGCGGAAGACTTAAAAACTCATTAACGAAATCAATTAATAACTTCTAAACTCAAAACTTATCATCCCCCAAAATCTGGAAGTCATCATCACAAGAACATCTATCCTCAAATTACTAAAGCTAAGAGTATCTAAGAAACTAAACATAAATAATAGCTAGTCTATGCCAGAACTTCAAGGCATCAAGACATGAAGAAGAAGATCCAGTCCAAGCTAGAAGCTTTAGCTCACCCTGAAATCTGACGTGATGAAGACTGGCTAGAGTTGCGGTTGAGTTGAAGACGACGGTACGTTTGCTGCACTCCACGATGAACAAAAGAAAACATACAAGTAGGGGTCAGTACAAAACACGAGTACTGAGTAGATATCATTGGTCAACTCAAAATAGAAAACAGTATATATCATATAATATCATAAAATCAACTACAATACTCAACAGGTAGCAACAACAAGTACAAGAATCATTGATAATAAAGCCAAGTACACCCATGAGGACGCAAGCCTTCATACCATACTCATTTGGGAAATAGGTGCATTAAATTTGAGTATATTACCATAATTCAAGATTCCCTCTCTTTATTCCTCTTGTGTCGGAACGTGACACTCCGATCCCCTAATACTACGTGTCGGTTCGTGACACCCGATCCCCTTAATACTACGTGTCGGTTCGTGAAACCAGATCCCCCTAATACTACATGTCGGTTCGTGACACCCGATCCCCCTAATACTACGTGTCGGTTCGTGACACCCGATCCCCCTAATACTACGTGTCGGTTCGTGACACCCGATCCCCCTATTACTACGTGTCGGATCGTGACACCCGATCCCCTAACCTCATTCTTTTAGTTCATCAAGCCTTCCTTTATACCAAGGCATCATGATTAACAAGAGGTTTTCAAGATTTAGGATTCAATAGCTTCATCATGCTTATTTCATCACAATTATATCGTCACATCATTCAAACACACAATTAAGCATATAGAAGGGTTTTACAATACTACCCAATACATATCATTCGCTATTAAGAGTTTCCTATGAAATAACATAAAAACCATAACCTACTTCCACCGAAGAATTATGATCAAGCAAGCAATTCCTCAAAATCTTTGCTATCTTCTTCGTTTTCTCCCTCTCTCGATCGTTTCTCTCTTTCTTCTCTGTTCTTTCTATTTTTCTTATTCAAACCCTTTTTCTTTTACCCTAATTAGCATATAATTAAGTATAAAAGATGATGAATTAACCCATTAATTAATTCAAGGTTATCTCCTTTAACCCCCAAGTAATTAAATTATTAACATTAACCCACTAAATTTATAATTATAGCAGGAATAGTCCAAAACGCCCCTTAAAACATTTAACAGAAATCCGACCAAGCCTGAGATTACGCAGCCTATGACGGCCCGTCGTGCCAGCGACGGTCCGTCCTGCTGCTTCCGTCACAGAGTTCAGAGACTAGATTTTTACCAAGGGTCTGTGACGGCCCGTCCTGCCACTTCGTCACGAAGTTCAGAGAGTCGATTTCAGTACCCAAATTTCAAAATTCTAAGTGTTTTGGAACGAAACACCCTCGACGGTCCGTCGTGCCCATGACGGTCCGTCGTGGATCCGTCGACTCAGCCAGTTTTTCCAGATATAAAATATGCTGCTCAAAACGACTAAACAGGTTGTTACAATACTCCAACCCATGCACTTTGAATGGTTCGTGGACAACGTACATGCCGGTAATAACTTGCACGCAAAGAGAGTTTGTACCTTCCTCTCTTATTTTAATTTTTATGACCCTTAAACTTAGACCTTCGAATAAAAGCATCTTTTCTACTGATAAAAGGATGTGATGTATTGGATGGTTTAAATGGTGTTTGATGTGATATAAATTTGGGCTAGTCATCGCTTAATATTTAATTAAGATGATTGGTATGTATTGTATTTTTTTATGATGTATTGTATTATATTCAGTTTGTATTAAATTACATTATTTTAATAAATATAATATTTGGATAGATTATATTATTCTATGTTGTTATGTACTATCATACATTTATAATTTGAATGATAAATTTATGAAAAAAGTAGGATATATAGTAGTGAAGGAGCCAAATTTTTTATAAAGGATGTCCAAAAATAATGGTATGTGGCTGTCAAAATAAGATAAAAAAATATTTTGATTTGTAGGGTTCAAACTCAAAACTCCTTTATTCAAATGTACACCTATTACCACTACTCAAAAAACATAGCTTTTGTCAAGGGTGTCCAACTTAAAACATTTATCCTTTAAATGTAGAATTTTTGATGTATATGTACAATAAAATTTTTCGATAGAGGGTGTCCAATTAGACACATTTGGTTGTGGCTTCATCACTGGTACAAAGTAGAACTACTGTGAAAATGTAGGATAAAGTATGAAATATAATTATTAAATAATAAATAAAATAACATGAGAAAAAAATATTAAGATAACGACACGATCACATCAAATTGGTCATTACCTAGAGGCGGACTCACCTCAATAAGTGGAGATGTGCATCCGCTAACTTTAAAAAAATTTATATATATATATTTTTGAGAAACGGACATAAACTAAAGCAGCCATGAGGAGTATATGAGTATTCTTATACGGTTGATAGAATATTTAAACTAATAATACATCGGGTAACAATCATCCAAACAAAATGTAATAAAGTCGATATCAAACATGGATGTATTGCAGATATATACGTATTTTCATTTATTTTTTGTTGTCAACGCCTCTGTATATATACAGCAGTTGGGTATCTTCTACAACTGTTCCATTTTATCTTCAATCTTCTTTCACTGGACGCCTCTCATAATTATCATACAGTTTTTTTGAATTTTTTTTCCCGATTAATTATAGATTTGAAGCAAATCAACAATCAATCTCGTAAGGATAAACGCTAGGCCATTTCATCTTGGATTGTAATTTCGTGCCCCCCTTTAATTATTTGTATTTTGGGGAATTTTTTTTACCTAATCTGATCATATATAATATGCCCTTTCGATTATATGCAGATCTATATGTATCTAACTTCTATGTAATGATCGTGAATCTATAAAGTCTTAATCTTTTTTATCTAATGATATTTTTTAATTGTAAATATTTGGAATTTATTAAATTATTATCCTTAGCAATTAACAGTAATATTATCTGCTGGGTTTGGGGTTTGGATTTTCTATTGGGCTTAAAATTTTTACAATATCATCTTGTGTTTGCAAAATTAATGGATCAATGTAAATATGCTTTGCTTGATTTGCTACAAAATTTGATCTTTGAGGGAATTATTAACATGGTATCTTTTATTCTTCATTTTGGGGGTTTTAGATGATGGTTTATGGTTGAAAACGCGATCATATTTCTGTGTACTTGCTTTTTATCAGTAATCTGTGAAATCAAATTAAATGTTATCTTACATCTGTGCATAATGTTTGTTCTGGGCTTAGTTTTCATAAATCCCGGTGAAAATGATCCCTACTATAACTATCTAATTCACTGAGTTACCGCCGTTTTTCATAAAATCTAATTCTCAATCATCGTTAATGTGAGTCCTGCCAAACATTTTCTTTCCTGCTTTGTATTTTACAAGAACATCACACACATTACCATCATTTTTTCATACTTAACTGCAGGTTTTAGGACTCCTGGCTGATTGTGGCTAAGATATAGACTAGTACTGCATTGTATTCAACACTTATTGCTCCAGATTTCTAGGGCTGTTCACCAATGAAAATTAATACTGCTCGTGAAGGTTTATCATTAATTGCACTCTAGAGTGGCACAAGGATCCTGTAGTTTTTCATTCAATAGTACTTACAACATTGCAAGAATCAGAAGAACCACTAGAAGAGACTTGGGTATATTTCTTGGTGAGTATGCTTACCGGAAATTGTAGATATGGTTTTTTTTTTTGGTTTATTTTGTCTCCAGAAGTGCCATGATAAATTATTTAATCTTACCTGTCTTGCTTGTGGATGTGAATTTGGAGATATCGATCTCTGGTTCATCTATCCCTTCATTTGAGAGCACACATTTATGCATTCCTCTATTGTTGGGATCTGGTCCCAAAGTAAACTTGTAATTTTCTGACTATTATTGTTTGATGATACTGATTTGTGGGAAGGCATGATAACATAATCATGTATGAAGCCAAAACGTAATCTATTTCCTCAACAAGAAAAGAAATAATGAGATGGCAAAAAACTATGTTGCTCGTACGGTCTGAATATGCTGCCATACCCGTGTCAGACCCTCCATAAATGCACTACTATTGGAGGATCCGACACACACATGTTGGCATAGAGTCCGTGAAACACAGAAAGATTAAGTTTGGTATATTTGGAACAGACAGATATTTTGTACTTCTGATAAGATGGACAATTATGCACTACGTTTATCTTTTGGCATGCATGAGATCGTTTTTCATGTTGGCTAGTGTTCCTGCAGATACCGTAGAATGAAGTAGCTTTTCTTTTAAACCTTTACATACACACTGGTACAACACTTGAGTTATATGGATTGGTGGATGATCCTATACTCCAACTCAGTTGAAATACTGTGGATGTACTATCTTTGTTTCTATTGCAGGTTCAAAATTTTAAGGAATTGGTTATGTTTACCATATCATGACTTCCTTTTCTTACCTTCAGTTTAGACAATACTACTGCCAAAGGTGCTAAATTCTCATACGATAAAATAGTGTGCTGACTCTGGGAAAGAGCCTTTGAAATACGGTGCATGTTGAACTTGTTGGAGACTACAAATCTATTAGACACATGGTACTAGCACTACAGATCATGTATTGTCCAGAACTTGGCATTGTTATCTAGATGTAGTTGTTAGAAGCAATAGCCAAGTTAATGAGTGCTTACAGATTTCGAACACCAAACGTATCAGAGGAGGCATAACGAGTGTGTTTGGTATGATGGAAAATGTTCTCCTAGAAAATATTGCTTGAAAAAAGGTGGATTTCTTATTTATTTTCTAGTAAGCAAAAAATATTACCTCGAGCATTTCTATGTATTATACCAAACCAATATGAGGGTGGGATGGTCAAGGGGTGGGGATCAGAGGTGTTGAGTGGGTGGGCCGGGTGGGGAGAAGACAATTAACTTGGAATGCCACTTATGCCAACTTGTCTTCCCTTTTTCCTCATTTTAAGGAATTTATTTCCTAGAAAATATTTTCAAACATTTTGACCGACCAGACCTGAGAAATTGAAAAATGTTTTCCTCCAATACCAAACACACTCAAAAGAGGCTCCTTGTTGTTGGGTAGTTAGTTTAGGATCATGAATCTTCCCATTCTTAACGCGTATCAGGATTCATAGGCTATTTCTTTTCTCTTTTGATGTGTGTTGTGATGGCTTGTGTGTAATGTTATATATATTGCCTGGTTTGTTGATATGGAAGAGAATGTCTGTGAATTGACGGGTTGTGGTATATTAGACATTACATGGCTTAATCAACTGAGCTTCTCCTCATAGTTCAGGATGCTTTTCTCTCAGCCTCAAACTCATAAAGAGATTCTTTCTTTAGGGCCTCCTTTCACCTTTCCTTAGCTATGGTTAAACAAATTACAACAGTGTTTTTTGTTTCTTCTGGCTATGTTATCCACCTCAACAAAGGCTCCTAGTTAAAATATAATAGCATGGAGGGTGCAAGGGTGGAGGTCAACTCAGAACAGGAGAATATAAAAGAAGCTACACCTAGCAGCACTTAACTGGTTTGGGAAGTGCATAAGAACCTTAGATAGTGCAAGTCAATGCTCCCAGCAGCCCGGAATAATTGTATTGTAAATGTAGAGCTAGAAAGCTGCAGCTCTATAATATTGGATGTTTGCTTCTTATCAAAGAACATTGCTTGTGATCGATAGGTTAATTATTTGCACAATCTCGTCAATGATATAATTTTATAACTTGAGGAGTCGTGGTATTTAAACAGTTTGTTTGCTGTTTGTCATACTACAAAATGTCCTGTTTCCATATTGCTAGCTGTTGCATTGATCTGATGGTTCCATTGTTTTTTAGTAACACTTTATAGTGTACGTAGATGGCTAGTAGGAAACGAAGCATGTCAAATGATGTAGATATGCATGTACTGTACAAGGAATTGGATGGAGCTTCATGCCCTATATGCATGGATCATCCACACAATGCTGTTCTTCTCCTTTGTAGCTCTCATGATAAGGGATGCCGGTCATACATTTGTGATACAAGTTATAGGCATTCAAATTGTTTGGACCGTTTCAAAAAACTCAAAGCCGAAAATAGGGACAATCCTCCCACTATGACACAGGGGAACCTGGATATTGCTGTTGAGATACCCGCTGAACACTTGGAGCTGAGAAATTTAAGTGATCGTACTGTTGTTCACGGATATCACGACATACCTGCCGATGAAGTTGTAGCAACTGGTGCATTTCCTGGAGGATCAGAAGAAAATGGAAATAGTAACAGAGATAATCGCATGGAGATGCAGGAAGGTGCTCTACAGACTTCGGATGCTGTTACTGTTTGGGGAAGTAGTCATGAAACAGTGAATGCAGATAACTCATCTGACTCAATATTGAAATTGAAGTGTCCGATGTGCCGTGGAGACGTATTAGGTTGGAAGGTAGTGGAAGAAGCCAGAAAGTATCTGAATTTGAAGCATAGAAGTTGCTCTCGTGAATCATGTTCATTCCTTGGTAACTACAGGGAATTGCGTCGGCATGCTAGGAGAGATCACCCCACAGCACGCCCTGCTGATATTGACCCTTCAAGACAGCGAGCTTGGAGACGGCTTGAGAATCAGAGAGAGTACGATGACATTGTCAGTGCTGTTCGCTCAGCCATGCCTGGTGCAGTTGTATTTGGTGATTATGTGATTGAGAATGGAGACAGGCTATCTGTTGAAAGGGAACGAGGCTCAGGTGCAAACGGAAGATGGTTGAGTACCTTCTTCTTGTTTCAGATGTTTGGCTCAATGGATCCAATATCTGAAGCAAGAGGTGGCAGGTCAAGAGCTTTGTCAAGGCACCGTCGATCCACTGGACCTCTATCTAGGCGCCGCTATCCTTGGGGTGAAAACCTTCTTGGTCTACAAGACCACAACAATAATGAAGATGAGGGTGAACCTGATGTTAACATATTGAGTGGTGATATGTCTAATAATCCAAGAAGGCGCAGGCGGTTGATGCGGTCTAGGTCAGATGAAGATCAGCAGTAAGACCTTCTAATTCATGGGATTGTATTAATGGTCTGTACAGGAGGGGACTGTTTACACTAAGATTAATTGGAAGTTTCTTGTATTCCACTCTGCTACAGAAAGATAGAGTGCAATTCTTGACAAAATTTAGAAACTTGTGTGTTGGATATAATAATTTAAAGGGTGAAAACAGGGTGTCCCTGCGATTGTGGGTGGTAGTTTCAGAATGTAAAATTTCCATTTGGTCTTTGATTTCCCTCAACTCTGAAACATTGTTCATCTTATATTGTATTTTCATTTCTTTATGCTTTGATTATCTTTGCCAAGAAAGAGAAGATAAAGTGAAATTGCATCTAGTCAAGCATCCAATATTCCAATCAATATACTTGGCAATTCTTTTCTTTAACAGTCGGATATTCAATAATAATGTTCATATATATGCAAATAAAGCACCATTTAGGGTGATGCATGACAATATAATTTGTTTCAAAATATTACTTTCTCTAGAAAAGATTAACCACTTCTACGTTTTTTACCTACCTTTGTTGTTTCTAGTAACATCACATATCAGGTGTTCGCGCCAGTGCAGACTCAACGTATGTTAGTTTTTTTTTTTTGTAATTTATATGACACAAATGAAATTTGAAAAAGTAAACTAAATTTTTATATGTATTTTTAAAAAATATTTTAAATTGTTAATTTATTTACCTTTTGTATCATTTTCGAATAATATATGTTATTACATATATTTTATTTTAGAAAAGTCAACATAATTTCTTATACGATTCTCACATATTTTTAGTTGTCATTTACATGATTCATAATACTTTTTAGTTCTTACTTATTTTCAAACAATATATGCAACTTTTTCTTTTATGATAAAAATAAGGGAATCAATCAAATTCATTATGTTTCTTTAACTATGTTTTTCTAAAAATATTTTAAATTGTTACATTGCGATTTTAAGCTTCTTTTTTATGTATTCTTCAAGTATGTAACAAATTAGAAATTTCAACGAAGAATTAAAGTTTTCAAATTATTATATTTTTATATTAAAATGTTTAAATCTATAAAACTCCACATATATGCACTAATTAATAGAAGGAAGACAATTAATTTCTTTTTTTAAAAAATACATGAAAGCTCATTTAATTATAACACACACACACGCACGCGCACGCGCACACACCTATTTCATTTTTAATATATGACTCCCTCCGTATCGATTTATATGAACTTGTTTTTTATTTTATTTCGAAAAGAAAATATTTTTTGAATTTTAATTTTTTTGTATAGTATATTTAAGATCATAAAATTAAAAATATTTCAATACAAAAAGTTTAAACATACATATAAATTTCAATTTTAATTTTAATAATATGTAATTATTAAAAGCTAAGCGTAATCATTATTTATTTACTTTCATATAATAAATAGATATCACAATAATTCATAAAATTTAAGAAATAACAAAAATGAGGTAATACTAATAATAATAACTAAAGATGTTTCTAGAACTATTTAATTTTCTTGTTATCATTCTTCGTAGATTTTTCCTTTCATGAAATTATATTTTTATCTTTGATCATTATTCACTTCATATATAGAAAGATGTTTCTAGAATTTATATTTGTTAGAATGAAATTAGATTTTTATTCTTGGTCGTCTTTAATACAAATATATCATCCTATTCATTGTTAATTGTATAGTTACTTTTTAACATCTTTTTCTTTAATTTCAGTCTAACATATATTATTTATTTTATCACACTTATTTATTTTCAAATATATTAATTAGAGCCAAATACAGATGGAAATAATTAATTCATGATAAATTTTTATATAAAAAGTAGGCATTTTTATAAGAATAATGAATAGAATAAATATTAAGAATTAAATTAAAATAATAGTAAAATATAGTAATAATAGAATAGATGGCACAATAACTCACAAAAGAAAAGAAAAATGAAGTAATGACAAAATAAGTTAATGGTAATAACAATACTTAAGATGTTTCTAGAACTATTTAATATTTTTATTATCATTCTTGATAGATTTTTGTTAGCGTGAAATTAAATTTTTGCCTTTGATCATTATTCACTTCATCTATAGAAATATGTTTATATAATTATTTATTATCTTTCTTAATAGATTTACGTCATTTTTGCCCTTGGTCGTCCTCCCACTTCACTCTTCTATACGATAGACTATATAATAGAAATTTTTTATTAGAGTGAAATTACAAATTTATCCTTGATTGTCCTACCACTTCACTCTTCTATATAATAGAAATATTGTTAATTAAGTGAACCAATTTAAAGAATATACTTTGAGATAGAATAGTAAACTGTTTATGATTGAAGTTATGAAAGGACAACATCGTTTATTTTCTTTGAAAGGACTATTTATTTAGAGGAAAATTTTTAAAACAATAATATTATAGTATCTAATAGGATCTCTTGTAACACTTTCAATATTTATTTAAAATAACAATATTTTAATTTGCTATAAGATTGACTTTTGTATTTATTTAATTAGAAAAAATATAAATTTTTAACATGAGAATGGAGAAAATCATGGGAGAAAATATTTTAAAAAAGTTAAAAGTCGCTTAAATCTTTAATTACTAATTAGTTACAATTGGAAAAATATGATGTGTCATCACTCTTTTGTTCTTTCAAACACCTTTCACCATTGTTTTACATATTTTCAATATCCATTTTTGAATAACTCCATTGAAATTGAATTTAAGTTTTCCTTGATTTGCCCCACTTTTGTTGGATTTTTTTTTTTGAATTATTCAATTGTTATTCAGATCCCTTTGTCAATTTTTAGTTCTTTATTGATAATCCTTATTCTTCGTAGAAGTCAAGTTGATTGATCATCGTTTATGGACAAATCTCCTGTAAGAATTATAATTTTTATTTGTCATAAGTCAAGAATCAGTTTTTTTAAAAAAAGTTCATCATCCTTCTATCCTAAAAAATATAAAATTTCATAACGATCAAAATTATGTGCATCATCGTTAAAATTCAAAATTGTATCTGCTCCTCATCGTTTTTCTTGGAAAATTCAAAATTGTTGATAGATTTGAGAAGCAATTTTGAAATACAAAAGTAAAACAATTCATCTGCGGTGTTCCTACAAAACTCGAAATTTGATGATTGATCAAAGAAATTAATTGAAATATACAATTAAAAAAATCACATTTATTTTTCAAGATATGATCGATCTCGTATTATCTCAATGAATTCATCAAAATTAGTGGTGATGCAGCATGAGAGTAGATATTTGAAATTTTATTCAAATACAATTTATTGTTGTTATATTGTATATTGAATAATCGGAATACAATTAGTTTGGATACAAATTTGATGATATTATGTATTGAATATAAATTTATTTTGAACAATAATTTTGATGATGTTATCCCTATTCTATATTGAATTATTATGATTTTATATATTGAATGATTGGAGTATAAATTTGATTGGAATACAAATTTGTTCAACAATTATAGACAACAACTTATAGAATACAATTTTTAAAATATAATTTTTGGATACAAATCAGGTTAGGATACAATTTTTCTTAAATCGAAAGTTACAAACAAAAGTGAATAATGAGTTTAATTGGGAAACAAATTTTTGAATACAATTTTCGAAATACAACTTTTAAAATATAAAATTAGTTTATAATATATTTTTTTACTTAACCAAAAGCTAAAAAAAAATTACACGAGTACAAATAATTGATATACAACATATAAAATACATTTATTTTAAATATAATACAGTTAATAAGTGAATGTAAACATAACATACAAAATGATTAATTTGAATGTACAATATAATATGCTTGAATAAATATAATCTTGCTGAAAAATATAATTAAAATATAAAAAATACAATATATATACTAATCTGAATACAATTTAAAAAATATATATATCATTTTAATCATCTATGTTTTCATTTAAATAAATACAATATTCTGAACATACAATTGACATAAAAAATACAACTGATAAATAAATTAAGTTAAGTATGAAATTAAATAAATTAAATATTAACTAAAGTTGAAAAATGTAAACACCAAAATACAAAACCTACCCTGAATAGTAACGAGATCTACTTACAAAATTTTAAGCTCAAAAGGAAATTTACTAAATAAATAATTATGAAGTTGAATAAATTTGGACACAAAAATATATAAACAGTCAAAGAAAATAAAAATCAAAACTAAAAATTTCTGATATTAACCCAATAAATGCAAATCAAAATAAAGTTATTCAATTAAATGAGAATATGATGCAAATATTTATTTTGATCTTTTTCTATTTTAATTTTAAAAAAGAAGAAAGAAAGAATCTGAAAGCACAAGAAGGTGAATAAAATTGATGAATAGATAGAAAGTGAAATTGATGAGGAGTGACGATATAATGTATTTTAGAAGGATAATTATAAATATATATTTTTCTATAAAAATAATATATGAGAGAAAACATGTGATTAATATGAAATAAATAGGAACTAAACTAAGATACATTATATTTTTCAAAATATTGACACAATGACATTTTTAATAATTATTTTAAAGTGTTATTGCTTCTAACAATTATAATTGAAATTTTGACTTGTTAGCTAATAGGAGAAAATTCACAAATCACGACACTTCGGATTCTCTCGTCCCTTGCTCTCTTTGAACAACAATATCATGCACATGGAGTCCACCAACATAGATATTATATATGATGCCTTTCATATATATCTGTTATATAAATGTTTGAGTTCCACAAGAAAAAGAGAAGATTTAAAAGTGAAAAGAGTGACACAACTTGTATTTATGATACAGGTTGCTTTACATTTTTTACAAATATTTATTATCATTAATAAAAGGGAAACTTACATAAATGTGCTATAATAATAAAATATTTATTCTTTATAGCAATAACATTTTTTTTCACTTGATCGCTTTTAATTCATTTATAATACAATTTTAATACATATTATAAAGAACAATTTATTATTCACATATAATATATATTTTAATGATGGATAATACATTTATCGCACATTTTAATACACTTATAATACAATGTGACCATTTTTTACCAAACAAACACAATATATTTCAAAAACAATTATAATTCTAATATATTGCATAAATAATTCACTTTTAATACATATTACAGATTTATCACAATATTACTATAAATGGTAATAACCAAAAAGTATAGCTAAAATAAGTAATTAGTTTTTAAAATGAATTAGTTTATATAATTTTTCCTTAATAAAAGCTGCTTACAAACTAAGAAACATTCAAACCTCATTAGCTATAATGGTAAAGTGGGGAATGGCCTCAACACCAACATCTCTAAATACATAATTTCAAACTCTTGTATCTATGTGCTCTTTTTGTATTCTTGTACATTTGTATCCTCTCTACAATTTAGTATAATCTATGATACATGTTACTTTATAGTTGTATCTATGATACACTTTGAATTTCACAAGAACAATAAAGAAGAAGAGGAATTTCAAAAACAAAGAAGAATTCATACTTTCCAAGTTTTTCTTTTTATACAAATTGTGTTTATGATACATGTTGTTATACATATGTATCTAAAGCATAAAGAGTATGATACATCTGGTACCCCTCTATATATATGGTACATGTTTTTGAGAAAATGTGAGCTTACAAGCTCACCATTGATACATTGAATCTAGACATGATTTAGAATGGGAAGAAGAGAAAATTTTATTGATTATGAACATCTGTTACATGTGAATGTAGCCTCATCCTTTTATAGAGGAATCAAATCATAGATACTCTAACTAACAGATGCCAGCTCATGTCACTAATCAATTCACCAATTTGTTACTAACTAACTTGTAACAAACTAATATACAATGAACACCAATGCAGCAGTAACACTAACACAATAGTAAATGTAACTAACAAACTAATTTGAAACCCCCCCCCTCCCCTCAAGCTGAAGGGTGAAAAATGTTGAACACACCAAGCTTGCCCAAAAGATGTGAATGTTGAGCTTGACTCAACCCTTTTGTCAATAAATCTGCAAGTTGTTGTTGAGTATGAACATAGACAGTGTCAATGACCCCTTCTTTGATTTTATCTCTAATAAAGTGACAATCTTTCTCAATGTGTTTTGTCCTCTCATGGAAGACTGGATTGGCTGCTAATTGAATGGCTGATTTGCTATCACTCAGGACATTGATAGGCATTTGAATAGGCACTCCTAATTCAGTGAACAAGCCTAGCAACCAAGTAACTTCAGATACAGCCGAGGCCATACTTCTATACTCAGCTTCACCTGAACTTCTGGACACTGTATGTTACTTGTTGGACTTCCAAGAGATCAAAGACTCTCCAAACTTAACCACATATCCTGTAATTGACCTCCTAGTGATGGGGCAAGCTGCCCAGTCAGAATCACACCAGCAAGACAAGATATTAGTAGGTTTAGATCTCAACCAAATACCTTGACCAACTGATCCTTTCAAATATTTAATCACTCTAGTGGCTACTTCCCACTGCGACCTCTTAGGAGATTACATGAATTGACTAAGAGTTTGCACTGCATAGCTAATGTCAGGTCTAGTGATAGTGGCATATAAAATCTTACCAACTAGCCTTTGGTATGCAGTAATATCATGAAGTATATCATCACCAGTTAAACCAGTCACTAGATCATGCTCTACAGAAATTAATCTCAGATTGGATTCCAATGGAGTTGGTGCAGGTTTGGCACCAATAAGACCTGCCTCAGCAACAAGCTCTAATCTATACTTTACTTGATTCAAGATAAACCTTCTGATGATCTCAAAACCTCAATGCCAAGGAAAAATTTAAGTTCACCAAGATCCTTTAGCTTGAACTTTTTGTGCACTTTCTTTGGCTTCAGAGATCATCTATGTATTACTTCCTGTGATGAGTAGATCATCAACATAGACCGATATAATCACCAACTCTTCACCTTTCCTCAATGAGAACAAAGAATATTCATGGGCACTTTGAGTAAATCCAGAAGCTAGCAAGGCATTTGTGAACTTTAAATTCCATTGCCTTGAGGCTTGTTTAAGGCCATATAGTGACTTAAGCAGTCTGCATACTTTGTTATCACCTGATCTTTTAAAACCTTCTGGTATCTCCATATAAACTTTCTCATCTAAGTCACCCTGTAGGAAGGCATTATAAACATCCATTGGGTATAAATTCCAGCCTTTAGACATAGCTAATGCAATAACACACCTGACCGTTACCATTTATTGCTACAAGTGAGAAAGTGTCATGGTAATCCAATTCTTCTTGTTGACTATAGACCTTAGCCACTAATCTGGCTTTGAATCTTTCTACCTTACCATTTGCCTTGTACTTTATTTTGTAAATCCACTTTGACCCCATAGTATGCATCCCATTTGGTACGTCAACAACCTGCCATGTATTGTTCTCTTCAAGATCCTGGATCTCTTGTTGCATAGCTTGGATCCACCTTTCATCCTTGAAGAAATTTGGCTCAACGCAATCAGGGATCTTATTCAAATAACCCTTGTAACCAGGAGTGACTTTGCTAGAACTAAGAGAATTGACTAGAGGATGTCTTGTACTACTTTTATGCTTGCTTGCAGTAGTATAGTCCTTCATCCAAGTGGGTTTTTAGTGCATCTTGAGGTCTTTCTAACAGGAAGATCAAATGGTGGTAGTCTGACTAGAGTTACTGCTTTTTTATCAGTTTGTGAGGTCTTATCAATAGTAGCATGATGAGATATGTCAGCAACTTTGGGAACTTCAGGAATAAGGTCATATATAATCTCTACCACATTTGGCTCACCATCACCAGTAATCACCTTAGTGTCATGAATGTGCTCAATGTCAGGAATAGGAGAATGACTTTCTTGTAAAGGAGAATCATTGAAGTCAGGTGAGCAAGCTTGAGTAAGTGTAAAGACCTTCTCATGAAACACTACATCTCTACTCACAAATATTCTTTTGGTGGCAATGTCTAATAGCATGTAACCTTTTGGGATTCTGAGTATCCTAGTAGGATAGTAGGGACAACTCTTTCTGAAAGCTTATTACCTCTTGGCAGCACTGAAGTGTAGCACAAACAGCCTATGACCCTGAGATGAGAAATATTTGGATGCTTGGAATAAAGTAGTTCATAAGGACTTCTGTTTTGCAGTAGCTGATGATGGTAATCTATTCATCAAATACACAGTTGTTTTGATACAATAACCCTAATACTTGATAGGTAGTTGTGATTGAAATCCGATGGCCCTGGATATGTTAAGAATTTGCCTATGCTTCCTTTCCACTATACCAATCTGTTGTGGTGTGTGAGGACAACTACTCTGATGCAATATTCCTAAGTCTTGAAACAACTTGGTACACTGAGAATTGAAGAATTCAGTACCACTATCTGACCTTACAACTTTAATAGTAGAACCAAGCTGAGTCTTGATCAAGGAAAGAAAAAATTTGATGGCCACAATACATTCTGATTTCAGTTGTAACAGGAAAATCCATACAAATCTACTATAGTCATCTACTATTTTCAAGAAGTATTGTTTCTTATCTAGAGTAGGTGTCTTGTATGGTCCACATAAGTCCATGTGAACCATATCAAAACTACTAGTAGTTCTAGAATTACTAACAGGAAATACAAGTCTAGTTTGTTTAGCTAATGGACAAACATGACAATTATTAAGTACTTCACTCTTATTGTTGTGAATCAGGTTCAAATGTCTCATAGTCTGTTGGAATGGATATCCAAGTCTTTGGTGCCATATTTTGATGTCTTGAGTTGTTGCTTCTGCAATTATTGTTCCCTATTACAATGCACTGATTTCTCTTGCTTTGCTGCTGCACTATCTTTGAGAATATATTAACCACCCTCTTCTCTACCAATCTCCTTCACCCTGCCACTGAAGAGGTCCTGAAAGACGCAGAAGTCGGTATAAAAAGAAACAAAACATGACAATTCCCTTATGAGTTTGGACACTGATAACAAACTGGACATAAAGTTCGGTACATGTAGTACATTTCTCACTACTTCATTGCTAAATATAGGTGTTTCACCAATGTGACTAATTTCCACTTTGTATCCTATGGGAAGATGCAATTGATTCTTCTATGATTTAGTCATATCATGACTCTTTGTCAATAAATGCTTGTATGCTATGATATGGTGAGATGCACCAGAATCTACTATCCACTTCTGTGAAAAAAGTTTTGATACTAGGCAAGAGTTTATACCTGCCATGTTGACCTGTGCATCCTTGTTCAACATATCAAGTATTTGTCTATATTACCTCTTAATGAATGTTTGTCCCTCTGCCAAAGGTGGATGAGTTGTTGGATTGCCTTCTCCTTGACTGGTGGAATCTTCCTGAGATTGTTCATAAGCTTTTCCAATTACCTGATTAGCTGCATGTTGTCCTCCATATCCACCTTGATGTGAATTTCTTGTATTATTTCCCTGTCCATCATTGTTTCTATTTCCATAGCCTACTTTCTTCTTCAGTTTCCAGTCAATTGGATAACTAATTAGTTTGTAGCAACTTTCCTTAGTGTGACCAGTGTAATGACAGAATTCACACTTTCTCCCTTTGTATTACTCCCTTCCATGAACTTTATTCACATCCATTAATGTTGGATCAGGTTTTTCGACTACACTAATCAAGTTAGCTGTGTGTTGGATTTCATCTTCTATAATCATAGCATAGGCTTGATTCATGGTTGGTGTAATTCCTTTAAACAAAATCTGTCTACGTGCTTGGTAATAGGAATCATTCAGTCCACTTAAGAATTGAATTAACCTCAACTGCTCGAGGTGATCCATATATTCCTTAGATTGAAGGCAATTACAACAAAGATTTTGCGCCACAAAATCATACTCACTCCATAGTGTTTTCAGCTTACTATAGTAATGTGATACAGAATCCATACCTTGTGTAAGTGTTGTAATCTCTCTATGCAGCTGATATATCCTCATACAATTGACCTTGTGAAATCTCTCTTTCAGGTTTGCCCAGATTGAGAAAGCAGTTGTAGCATAGACTATACCATTGAACAACTCTTCACTCACTATATTCATCATCCATGACAACACAATGACATTGCACGTCTCCCACCGCATCTCTTCTTTGTACAATCCTCTTGTACAAGCACCACTTACAAATCCATATTTCCTTTTCCCCAATAGTGCAATCCTCATTGATTAACTCCAGATTCCATAATTCTCAAATCCAGTCAACTTGATAGGAATCAACACTGAACCAGAAGCATCAGATGAACCAATATATAGAGGGTCATTTTGATCAATTTTGATGGGTGACATTGATGTATCTTGAAGAACCATAGAATGTCTTGACGGAGCATATAATCGTCTAACAAGAAGAGATCTAAACTAAGCTGTAATTCTGATCTATGTACTCAGAACCCTGAGCTCTGATACCATGAGAAGATGTGAGCTTACAAGATCACCATTGATTCATTGAATCTACACATGATTTAGAATGGGAAGAAGAGAAAATTTTATTGATTATGAACATCTGTTACATGTCATGCAACCTCATCCTTTTATAGAGAAATCAAGTCATATAACCTCTAATTAACAGACGCCAGCTCATATCACTAATCATTTCACTAATTTGTTACTAACTAACCTGTAACTAACTAATATACAATGAACACCAATGTTATAGTAACACTAACGGAACAGTAAATGTAACTAACAAACTAATTTGAACATTTTTACATATATATCAATGATATAATGTTTGAATTTCTCAAGAACAACTGAAGACGATAAGAGGAATTTCATAAGAGGAGTAGTCTGATATATTTTGAGATTTTTTCTTGTATTTATTAAATAGGTTGCTTTACATATGATACACTCTTTGAATTTATGAAGGACAACAAAGAAGAAGAGGGTTTTCACATACTAAGAAGAGTATGATACATTTTAAGATTTTGTTGATATAATATGTATCTATAATATATGTTTTTTGACATATGTATCTATGATATAATGATTGAATAGCTTGAAGAAATAGAGAATATTCAAATGCGAATAAGAGAAGATTCAGAAGTTGCCTCTATTTTTAGAAAAAAAGGGCAATCATATAATATATCCCAACCTTATCTAGTTCACTATAAATGATATTACAACTTGATATCTAAGTTGTGGATATACATGAATCTTTCTTGGAATCTAAGTTCTGGATATTCATTAATTTTTCTCTGAACGATATTAATCAATCTTTATCTTTTTTGTTTTTTTTTTCACTCAGTTCCTCCTTATCTTATTGAATTGTAAAATAAAAGTAAGTTGAAGGTCTTGAATGAAGGTGTTATATATAGGGGTAGCTCTCTGATTCCATCGATTGTAATCATGTGATGAAAAATGTTAACAAAAGTATTTCTTTTCGAGTCCATCCTGTGCTTGCTTTGGAAGGATCGTATTACACTAATGAGGGAGTTTGGTGCAATTTTTAAGAAGCCCTTTGAAGGACATGAGTCTTGGGTAATCTAACTTGTAAAGGACGTGAGGAAAGTCTACAACAATTGCTGAATTATCCAAGAGTTAATGGCCAAACAAATGTCTACTCTCTTGTGTCTATTTTTTAAAAAAAATAGAAGTAACACTTATTAGTGTATCCTTAATGCCTAGTGTCACGGATTTAGAGTCTAACTAAAACTCCGTGCGACTCTTGATAACTTACACACTAATCTTTTAAGATCTTGTAGGTTTTATATTGCTCGGAAGATTGCTTATACTTTATTGGATGATTTATAAATGAGTGGCACCTTTATTTATACTAACACCTAGGGGTTAAAGTATAATTTATAATTACTTTACAAGTCCTTAAAGTATTTATACTTTGGTCCCTTTCTAGAATCATCTACACTTTCTAGGGAATTCTAAATATTTCCTAGAAAATATCTAGTCCATCTTTTTAAAACTCTCCAAAGTCTTCTTGAAATATCTAAGGGTTTTTAGAGTTCTCTATAGTCCTCTCTAAAACTCTAGACTCTTCAGCCCCAATCCGAATGCAAAATCTTATTGAGTATTGGCTGGACGCAACATGCTCCCCCACCTATTAATGTGATGATCGCGTCGCTTGGCCGCTGCATATGCATCTGAGTCTTGCATGCGCAACCAATAGTCTGTTGACTCGATCGATGCCCTTGTGCAACCTCTCAGCTGCCTACCTATATCTAACTTGTTCTTATGATCTACCTCCATCATAGGAGGCAAACACCTCGGCGGCTCTTTTGGCATCACGACCTTGTTCTTCTCTTTAACCTTCTTCATGCACGATGGTAAATACCCTTTAGCACCAATGTTTTCTTTCAAATTTGCAATAGTGGCTAGGAATGTCGACTTTTCATTTTTAGGGTTTTTCTTGAGCTGCATGATTATTAGTCGAACTCGCTCTTCCATCATTGAAACCTTGCTATGGGCACCACGATGATCCTCCTTGCTCCATGACCAAGAGTAGATGGAGGTACGAATCGATCACTGCGTGGAACTGCGGAAAGAATTCTTGCCTAAGAATTATGTCAAAGATATCTAAAGGAGTGACAGTAAGTTGGTCTTACCTTGCCACTCGCCTAGCAAGATTCTTACTCCATACGCGACTCCACTCACGGGAGTCGGTGGTGCATTAACCGTCCTGAGTTGGGCGTTACTTGGACTATAACTTAGCCCCAACTTTGTCGCTACCGTCTTGGTCATGAAATTGGCCTCTACACCCGTGTCGACCATAGCACGAGTGGGTCTTCAATTGATCGTGATGTCGATATACTCCGCACCTTATTCTCTTGGTTTTTATGGTTTCTTGGTGATAACTCTGTATAGTCATTCAAGCCCAACTATGTCGTCTCTACGCCTTGACCTTGCTCTTGTGCATCTTTCTCCTTCCGCTCTCGCATGATAGCACCAAGGTTCTTCAATTCAGGGCACCTTGCATAGCCATGCGACTCTCCGCATGTGTAGCAACCTTTTCTCTATATAGGCTCCGTCTTCTCCTCTGGCTCTGTTGGACTTCTCATGCCTAAAGTTTGGCAAGGCTTCGACCTGCGTGATGGCTTCAACAATAGTCCTAACTTTTCGGCGTTTCAACTCTGTCTTGGCCCAATTTCGTAGCCCATCCATGAAGTGGAACAACATATCATCATCCGTGAGGTTAGGAATTTGAAGCGTGAGGGTAGTGAACTCCTTCATGTATACGTATATGCTACTCGTTTGCTTCAACTCCCTAAACTTACGCTTTGCTTCTTAGATGACGTTGTTAGGGAAGAACGCCGTCTTGAATTCCATTTGGAATTTTTCTTAAGTGTCAATGTTACAAAGTCCCTTTTCTATTTCCGACTCTTTACACCTCCACCACAACATGGCCATCTCCGAAAGATACAACACGATAGTGTTGATCTTATTTTCGTCGCTCTTCATTCGGTTACACTTGAAGTAATTCTCCAAGTGCTACAAAAAATTCTCAACATGCCTTTGAACATAGGTGGCTTGGGAGCCTCGACCTTGGCCTCCCGATCTCGTTCAGACAACGATGATCCTCCAACTTCCACTCCCTCTTTGAGTGCTCTCATCTCCGTCTTCATGGTCTTAATCGTGCTCAACACCTCCATGAGCCAACATTCCAAAGAAGTGATAGTCTCCTTCATCTCGAACTCGGCACGCTGGAGGCCCTCCAACTCCTTGCGGATGTTTTTGGCCTCCTCAAGGATGAACTCCTCGAGAGTCATGAACTTGTCATCGACCACATTCAAACGCCGACCTAATATCTCCACAACCTGCCTCGCCGTTTCAACCCTTGAATCCTCTACTCTCCAGGTGTGACGTCAATGGGCTCTTAGCCGTGGGTCATCGTCACTTGCTTCGGTAGTCGAAGACGGATGAAATGTTAGTGTCTCGCTGTGTGTGGGATCGAGCATCATTTTCTCATTACTCTTTTGATGCTTCTTACCCTTGCGGTTCTTCTTTCCTCCCTCCCTCCGGAGGATGGTGGTGCTAACGACGTTTACTTCTCCTTCGTTGGTTATTCTGTTAGTACAAACCTTTGCTCTGATATCACGTTGTCACGAAATTAGAGTCTTACTAAAACTCTATGTAACACTTGACAACTTACTCACTAATCTTTCAAAATCTTGCAAGCTCAAGTAAGCTCTTTTAAACTAAGATCGCTATGAGAATGTGAAGAAAGATTTGGAAGAAGACTTTATATTGCTTGGAAGATTGCTTACACTTTGTTGGATGATTTACAAATGAGTGGCACCTCTACTTATACTAACACCTAGGGGCTAAAGTGTAATTATAATTATTTTACAAGTTCCTAAAATATTTACACTTTGGTTCCTTTCTAGAATTATCTACAATTTCTAGGAAATCTTTATCTAGTCCTTCTACAACTCTCCAAAACCTTTTTGAAGTATCTAAGGACTTCTGGAGTTTCTATAATCCTCTTCAAAATTCTAGACTCTTCGCCTTTCACCGGATGCAAAATCGTACTGATAATTGGTGGGACTTAACAATAGGTCCATTATTTTTTATACTAGCTAATTAAGATATTGTCAATATGGCTAAGCTAGCTCAGCCCTATAATATTTATTTTTAACACCCTATATTTTCTTATTTATTTGCCTTTTTTCTCTGAGAAGTTAATTCATTGCCCTTACACTGTGAAAAATGTTAAGGCGATAATTACTAGCATAAATGATTGAAACTAGAAAGTGGATCATAACATGGATTTGTTGAAGACTAGATTTGGAAGTTGAAGTTGAAATCTTAGTTACTTGTTATGGATTTGGAGCGTTGATGGTTTTGTGCACAACTTTAGTACACATTGGTTCTAGAGTTGAGTAGTGGGCTGAAATTTGAATAGCAATATGAACAAATCCTTTAAACTCTCTATCCCTTGTAGTTGCAATAAGCGAATTTATGGAGCATTTCTCACCACTCAATCACAACCACTATTAACCATTCCTGTCCCAACACAAGAAAACATCACCCGTTTAATTTTGGAACAAAAAACTGCAAATCAAGCTCTTCAAACCTTTAGATGGGCCTCTAACATTAGCAATTTCACTCACAATCACTCCACCTACAGAGCTATAATCCACAAGCTCTGCAATTTTCGGCGTTTTGATTGTGTCCACCACTTGCTCAACGAAATGCCTAGCTCAATTGGGTCAACTCCAGATGAGGATATCTTTGTTACCATTGTACGTGGTCTTGGTCGTGCTGGAATGATTAAACAACTCATTAAAATTCCTGAATTGGTGTCCAAATTTGAAAAGAAACCGACCCTGAAGCTCTATAATGCGATTCTTGATGTTCTTGTAAAGGAAGATATAGACATTGCTAGAGCGTTTTATAGGATTAAAATGATGGGAAATGGTATTCAGGGGGATCATTATACTTATGGGATTTTGATGAAAGGACTTTGCTTGACTAATAGGATTGGTGATGGGTTTAAGCTTCTTCAAGTGATGAAAACTTGTGGCATTACACCAAATACTGTGATTTACAATACACTTATACATGCACTCTGCAAGAATGGGAAGGTAGGGAGAGCAAGGAGTTTGATGAGAGATTTGGTTGAACCAAGTGACGTGACTTTTAACATTTTGATATCTGCATATTGTGGAGAGGGTAGTTTAGTACAGGCTTTGGTGATGCTGGAAAAGAGCTTTAGTAAAGGGTATATTCCTGATGTTATTACAGTGACTAAAGTTGTGGGTCTTCTTTGTAACAACGGACGTGTTTCAGAGGCAGTGGAATTACTAGAAAGAGTTGAGGAAAGAGGAGGTATTGTTGATGTTGTGGCTTATAACACGTTGATTAATGGGTTTTGTAGATTAGGGAAAGTGAAAGTTGGCTGTCGTCTTTTGAAGGAGATGGAGTTGAAAGGGTGCATGCCAAATGCAGATACCTATAATGGCTTGATATCTGGCCTTTGTGAATCCAAGATGTTGGATTTGGCACTTGAAATGTTAAATGAAATGAAGAGGGTTGGGATAAATTGGAATTTTGTCACGTACGGTACTCTTATCCATGGGTTGTGTTCGGGTGGGAGAGTGGAAAATGGATTAAAGATCTTGGAAGTAATGAAAGATGATAAAGGAGTTTCAACAGTACATATTAGTCCGTATAATAATGTTATATATGGGTTTTACAAGGAAAATCGTTTGGAAGAAGCACTTGTATTTCTATGGAAGATGGAAAATTTGTTTCCACGAGCTGTGGATAGGAGTGTGAGAATACTTGGTTTCTGTGAAAATGGCAACATTGATGAAGCAAGGAAGGTCTATGATCAGATGGTCAAGGAGGGTGTTATGCCAAGTGCTCTTGTTTATGCAAACTTAGTTAGTGGATATTGTAGCAAAGAATGTATAAAAGGAGCATTTGATCTGATGAACGAGATGATTGAACGTGGTTATCTTCCAGTTGCATACACATTCAATGATGTGATAATTTTGCTTTGCAAGCAGGGTAAAGTTGGAAAGGCGTCTAAGTTGATGGAGAACATTAAAGGTAGAGGCTGCTTGCTGGACTCTGGAAGTTACGGTCCGTTCATTGATGTCTTCTGTAGTAGAGGAGATTTCCACAAAGCGTATATGTTCTTTCTGCAAATGGTAGAAAAGAGTATAGTTCCTGATTGCCATTCATGGAATATGTTACTTGTGTGCCTTTGTCAACAAACAACTTGGATAGAAGGCAATAACAAGACTTGCCATTTAACTAGCCAATTGCAGGCCATAATACAAACATGATCAGCCGCTATGGGCTCTTTGACATCCGTTGTGACCTTTACTAATCTTTGGTTCTTTCTGAGGCAAGATTGGTTGAACCAAATGCATTTCAATCTTCAAAATTGTAGTGTAAGGTTACCCATTAATTTTAGATGAGGCTCTCTCTGGAGACTTATCCTCATCCTCTGATGGGAAGGATAAAAAGTCTACTTACTGTTGGGGTTTCTGGACTTGCTGATTAGTTATGCCTGTGTGTCCATCATACTACACAACTACAGTTCACCAAATACAGTCTAGAAAACCTCCATATATCTAATGATATTCTTTAATTGTAAATATATGGAATTTATTAAATTATTCTTAGCAATTAACAGTAATATTATCTGCTGGGGTTTGGATCTTCTATCGGGCTTAATATTTTTACAGTATCATCTTTTGTTTGCAAATTTAATGGATCAATGTAAATATGTGTTATGGTCCCTGGTTATGGATCTAGTTATGAGACACTAAAAGATAAAATCTGAAGTTTTCTTTTTTCTACCTATGGTGCTGGTGTTGGTTCGTTAAGAGAGAATGTGCGATCTCTTGAATTTGAAGTACTAAAAAACTTGACTAATTTTCTACCTCATTTCATTGAATGCAAATAACCCTAAATACTACACTAGTGGTTTAACCCATCTAAAATCAAGGAAGTAACTTCGTATTATAACTAAAATGAGAAAGTGGAGGAATAACCTCCTTACTGCAACAACTGCTACATAGAAATAAGAAAAATAAATAACTAAAAAGCTGTAATAATATACTGCAAACACGGCTGGACAGAAATAAAAAATAAATAACTTATAAGCTGAAGCAATCTACTATCAGATTTCCTTAAATCTTCCATGTGTAGACCATTGGTAAATAGAAAAGGTGCTAACAATATGCTTTACTTGATTTGGTACAAAATTTGATCTTTGAGGGAATTATTAACATGCTATGTTAAGTTTTCATGCTGTGGGTTTTAGATGGTTGTTTATGGTTGAAAAATGTGTTCATACTTTGGTGTACTTGCTGTTTGTCAGTAATCTGGTGAAATCAATGAAATGTTATCTTGCATCTGTGCATAATGTTTGTGTTTTGTTGGAGTGTGTTGTCTGGGCTACAGTTTTCATAAATCCAGGTGGAAATGATCCCTATTATAACTATCGAATTCACTAAGTTACTGCCGTTTTTCATAAAATCTAATTCACAATCATCGTTAATGTGAGTCCTGCCAAACATTTTCTTTCCTGCTTTGTATTTTACAAGATCATCACACACATTACCATCATTTTTTCATACTTAACTGCAGGTTTTAGGACTCCTGGCTGATTGTGGCTAAGATATAGACTAGTACTGCACTGTATTCAACACTTACTGCTCCAGATTTCTAGGACTGTTCACCAATGAAAATTAATAATGCACGTGAAGGTTTATCATTTAGTGTTACTTACAACTTTGCAAGATTGACTTGCACAAGGATCCTGTAGTATTTCAAAGATTCTTTCTTCAGGGCATCCTTTCACCTTTCATTAGCCATGGTTAAACAGATTACATCAGTGTTTTTTGTTTCTTCTGGCTATGCTATCCACCTCAGCAAAGGATCCTAATCAGAGTATAATGAGCATGGAGAGTGCAAGGGTGGAGTTCAACTCAGAACAAGAGAATATAAAAGAAGCTACACCTAGCAGCCCCTTTACTAGTAAGAGAAGTGTGTAAGAACCTCAGATAGTGCAAGTCAACCCTCACAGCACCCCGGAAAAATTATATTGTAAATGTAGAGCTGGAAGTCTGCAGCTCCATAATACTGGAGCTTTATAACTTCTCGAAGACATTGCTTGTGATCCATAGGTTCATTAGTTTGCACAATCTCGTCAATCATATAACTTTATAACTTGAGGAGTCGTGGTATACAAACAGTTTGCTTGCTGTTTGTCATACTACAAAATGTGCTTTTTCCATACTGCTAGCTGTTGCATTAATCTGATGGTTCCATTGTTTTTGGTAACACTTTATAGTGTATGTAGATGGCTAGTAGGAAACGAAGCATGTCAAAAGATGTAGATATATATGCATGTCCTGTACAAGGAATTGGATGGAGCTTCATGCCCTATATGCATGGATCATCCACACAATGCTGTTATTCTCCTTTGTAGCTCTCATGATAAGGGATGCCGGTCATACATTTGTGATACAAGTTATAGGCATTCAAATTGTCTGGATCGTCTCAAAAAACTAAAAGCCGAAAATAGGGACATTCCTCCCATTATGACACAGGGGAACATGAATATTGTTGTTGAGACACCCGCTGAACACTTTGGTATAAAATTAAATACTTGAATATATAATATCAAGATCTTGAACACGATAATCTTATATAGAGATCGTTAGCGGTACATATTTGATGAGGAAGACATCATCACACACAAAAGCAGAAGCATTAGTTGTAAATTGATTTCTAACTCTTTGCCCTAACTTTATGTTACCACAACCGTCGGTGATGAAATTATCGGAGAGAATATGTGGTAATCCTAATAGATAGAGGGAGGACCAATTTACAGAGGTTATGATTTAATCTGATACGTCAATCAAGTAATCAATGTAAGGACGAGATCTATTCCTTATTAAATACTATTTATGGTATTACTTGGCTTACAAGTAAACTTGAGCTATAAGTAAGAAATAATTAATAATAATAATAATAATTCTTACATTCTCCCACTTGACCCAATAACCATATAACATTAATATTAAAAAGTATTAGTTGCGCATACAATTGTCACGACCCAAATCCGGGCCGCGACTGGCACCCACACTTTCCCTCCTATGTGAGCGAACCAACCAATCTAACCTTAACATTTCAATATAATATCAACAGAAAGTAATGCGGAAGACTTAAACTCATAAGAAAAGTCAATAATCAACTTCTATAACTCAAAAACTTATCATTATCCCCAGAATCTGGAAGTCATCATCACAAGAACATCTATAATCAAATTACTAAACTAAGAGTATTCTAAGAAGCTAAAAATACATAAGAAGCTAGTCCATGCCGGAAGTTCAAGGCATCAAGACTTGAAGAAGAAGATCCAGTCCAAGCTAGAAGCATTAGCTCACCCTGAATTCCCGATGTAGTAAGACTTGCTTGAATTACTGTTGAGTCGAAGATGACGGCACGTTTGCTGCACTCCACAAATAAACAAGAAGAAACAATAAAAGTAGGGGTCATTACAAAACACGGGTACTGAGTAGATATCATCGGCCAACTCAAAATAGAAAACAGTATGTATTAAGCAATATCATAAAGTCAACTAATATCCTTAGCATGCAGCATTTACAGTTATCATAACCCTTGGTTACAACACCAAGCACATCAATGAGGACTCACACCTCCTCATCATACTCATTTGGGAATTCAGTTCATTAGATTGAATATATTAACATATTTCAAGATTCATTATCTTTATTCCCCTCGTGTCGGTACGTGACACTCCGCTCCTCAATATACTATCCTGGTGTCGGAACGTGACACTCCGATCCTCATTCTATCCTGGTACCGGAACGGGGCACCCGATCCATATTCTATCCTGGTGTCGGAACGTGACACTCTGATCCTCATATATTATCCTGGTACCGGAACGTGGCACCCGATCCATATTCTATTTTGGTGTCGGAACGTGACACCCGATCCATATACTATCCTGGTACCGGAACGTGGCACCCGATCCCCTAATCTCACTACTTTCATTCATCAAGCCTTCTTTTATACCAAGGCATCATCATTAACAAAGTAGATTAGGGTTTCTTTTCAAGATTTGGGATTCAATAGCTTCATCATGCTTATTTATTCATAATTACATAATCACATCATTCATGCAAGCATACAATTAAGCATATAGAAGGGTTTACAATACTACTAACACATATCATTCACTATTAAGAGTTTACTACGAATAGCATAAAAACCATAACCTACCTCCACCGAAGAGTTGAATCAAGCAAGAATTTTCCCAAAGCTTCGTTTCTCCCTTCTCGTTCGATTCTCTCTCTCTCTTGTTCTTTCTATTTTGTTTATTCAAACCCTCTTTCTTTTACCCTAATTAGTATATAATTAAGAATAAAAGATGGCAATAATACCCCACTAATTAACTTAGGGTTACCTCTTTTAACCCCTCAAGAATTTTAGTTATTAATATAACCCCACGAAATCTATAATTAAGGAAAGAATAGTCCAAAAACGTTCCTTAAAACTTCACCAGAACAGGTCTAGTAGAGTCTTAAGGAACGGTAGGGGGACGCCTTTACTTTTCCTCGAGAGGCTATGAGACTTTAGGAAAATCTCACTCTTTCATTCTTTCTTTCGTGCTACTACTTGAGTCCAATTGGTATCTCGGCGATACGAATTGGTATCTGACCATCTTCACTCTCTTTCGCAGATGGTTAGAACTAGAGCAACGACTAAGTCAACACCAACACCGGCCAGACAAGAAACAACTGAGCCAGCCACTGGGGCTGTGGCTCGAGGAAGAACAGCGGCGAGGGGCCGTGGAAGAGGTCGTGGGAGGACGTCCTCTAGGGGAAGAGGACGAACACCTAGCCCATCTGATACTAGGGCAGTGACTCCTCCACCGACTGAGGAAGTAATAAGAGAAGGGGAGGATGGGGAAACTGAACAAGTGCAAAATGAGGAAATGCCACCCCAACCTACCCCAGAGATGATCAATCAGGTTCTGGCTTATCTTAGCGGGTTATCTGATCAAGGTCAGGCACCTCCAGTGTTTTTTGCGCCAACACCTCCGGTTTCAGAAGTACAACATGCGGCTACTATGGCTCCCCGCATGGATGTTCCATTGGACATAGGCACAATTCCACGTCTGACTACTAGGCCTATAATGACAAATGATCAGCATGAACTTTTCAGTAAGTTCTTGAAATTGAAACCTCCGGTCTTCAAGGGTGCTGAATCGGAGGATGCTTATGATTTTCTGGTTGACTGTCACGAGCTACTACACAAGATGGGTATAGTAGAACGGTTCGGTGTGGAGTTTGTGACTTATCAGTTTCAAGGGAACGCCAAAATGTGGTGGCGGTCACATATCAAGTGTCAACCAATAGAGGCACCACCTATGACTTGGGCCTCATTCGCTAGTTTGTTTATGGAGAAGTATATCCCCCGGACTTTGAGGGATAGGAAAAGGGATGAGTTCTTGAGCCTAGAGCAAGGTAGGATGTCGGTTAATGCTTATGAGGCTAAGTTTCGTGCACTATCCAGATATGCCACTCAACTCTGTTTCAGTCCTCAAGAGCGGATTCGCCGGTTTGTGAAGGGGTTGAGGTCAGAATTGCGGATTTCGGCCTTACAGATAGCGACAACGGCAAAATCCTTCCAAGAAGTGGTAGACTTTGCGATAGAAGTGGAAGGAGTGAAGCCAGACGACTTCACCACAACATCGACATCAAAAAGGTTTCGAAAGGGAGGTGAGTTTAGTGGTTCTTACACTAAAGGACAGGGTTCGGGAAGTTACGCAGTTCGACCCATTCAGTCTTCACTACAGACTGTAGTTGGGGGTCCACCTCCGACCGGTCAACACTTCTCTGAGAGACCTATGCATGAATCCAGAGAGTGCTATGGATGTGGGGAGATTGGACATATTAAGAGATATTGTCCAAAACAGAGTTACAGACCTCCAAATGTTAGAGGTAGAGGTGGTCATGGCAGAGGCCGTTATTCTGGAGGATGTGGTGGTCGAGGAAATGGTGGTCAACAAAACGGCCGAGGTGATGGGCAAACTGGAGCCACTACATCACAACATGGTAGGGGCAACGGACAGACGAACGATAGGGCCCATTGTTACGCTTTCCCTGTGCGGTCTGAAGCGGAGGCATCTGATGTTGTCATCACAGGTAATCTTTTGGTTTGTGATTGCATGGCTTCTGTATTATTTGATCCCGGATCCACATTTTCTTATGTATCTTCCTCATTTGATAATGGTCTAAATTTACATTGTGAATTTCTTGATATGCCTATTCGTGTTTCTACTCCGGTGGGTGAGTCTGTGGTAGTTGAAAATGTATATAGGTCTTGTGTGGTAAACTTTGTGGGGAGCAACACTTATGTGGATTTGGTTATCTTGGCAATGGATGATTTTGATGTGATTCTGGGTATGACTTGGCTTTCTCCGCAATTTGCAATCTTGGATTGTAATGCTAAAACGGTGACG
Organism: Solanum lycopersicum; assembly: GCF_036512215.1. Taxonomy (NCBI): domain Eukaryota; kingdom Viridiplantae; phylum Streptophyta; class Magnoliopsida; order Solanales; family Solanaceae; genus Solanum; species Solanum lycopersicum. Next base: position 57,089,663 of record NC_090808.1, read on the forward strand.
TTAGCCAAGCCTGGGATAGACCCGTTAGTGTGGGAGGGTGACTACACTTCCAATCCGATCCGCATCGTCTCCTTTCTTCGTGCTAGGAAAATGATTAGTAAAGGGTGTTTAGCTTTCTTGGCACATCTCAAGGATGACACTACCCAAGTACCTTCGATTGAGTCGGTTTCAGTAGTTCGTGAGTTTCTGGATGTGTTCCCTGCAGATCTTCCTGGTATGCCACCGGATAAGGATATTGACTTCTGTATTGATCTCGAACCGGGCACACGCCCCATTTCTATACCCTCTTATAGAATGGCTCCCGCGGAGTTAAGAAAGTTAAAGGCACAACTTCAAGAGTTATTGAACAAAGGCTTCATTAGACAAAGTGCATCCCCTTGGGGTGCTCCGGTTTTGTTTGTAAAGAAGAAGGATGGGAGTTTTCGAATGTGTATAGACTACAGACAACTAAACAAGGTAACCATAAAGAACAAGTACCCTCTTCCTCGCATTGATGACTTGTTCGATCAGTTACAAGGTGCTTGTGTCTTCTCTAAGATTGACTTAAGATCCGGTTATCATCAATTGAAAATACGGGCAACGGATGTGCCAAAGACTGCTTTTCGAACGAGGTATGGGCATTACGAATTTGTAGTGATGTCCTTTGGTCTTACGAATGCCCCTGCTGCGTTCATGAGCTTGATGAACGGGATTTTTAAGCCATATTTGGACCTCTTCGTGATCTTATTTATTGATGATATATTGGTATACTCAAAGAGCAAGAAGGAACATGAAGAGCATTTGAGAATGGTATTGGAAATGTTAAGGGAGAAAAAGCTTTATGCCAAGTTCTCTAAGTGTGAGTTTTGGCTAGATGCAGTGTCCTTCTTGGGGCACGTGGTTTCTAAGGATGGAGTGATGGTGGATCCTTCTAAGATTGAGACAGTGAAGAATTGGGTAAGACCTACTAATGTGTCAGAAATAAGGAGCTTTGTTGGGTTAGCTAGCTACTACCGCCGATTTGTCAAGGGATTCTCTTCTATTGCTTCCCAATAGACGAACTTGACTAAGCAGAATGTTCCATTTGTATGGTCGGACGAATGTGAGGAAAGCTTTCAGAAGCTCAAGACTTTGTTGACTATCGCACCTATCCTTACCTTGCCAGTAGAGGGTAAGAACTTCATTGTTTATTGTGATGCATCCTATTCTGGGTTGGGTGCAGTACTAATGCAAGAGAAGAGTGTGATTGCTTATGCTTCAAGACAATTAAAAGTGCATGAACGTAACTATCCAACTCATGATTTGGAATTGGCCGCGGTAGTGTTTGCATTAAAACAATGGAGACACTATTTATATGGGGTTAAGTGTGAGATCTATACGGATCATCGTAGCCTTCAGTATGTCTTTACTCAGAAAGATTTGAACTTAAGACAGAGGAGATGGATGGAGTTACTAAAGGACTACGATATCACTATCTTGTATCATCCGGGGAAGGCGAATGTTGTAGCGGATGCTTTAAGTAGGAAGGCGGGAAGCATGGGAAGTCTAGCTCACTTGCAAGCTTCTAGACACCCATTGGCTAGAGAGGTTCAAACTCTAGCTAATGACTTGATGAGATTAGAAGTAAATGAGAGGGGAGGATTGTTGGCTTCTGTGGAGGCAAGATCTTCCTTTCTTGACAAGATTAAGGGAAGACAGTTTGATGATGAGAAACTGCGCAGAATTCAAGATAAAGTATTGCGAGGAGAGGCTAAGGAAGCACAAATCAATGAGGAAGGTGTTTTGAGAATCAAGGGAAGGGTATGTGTACCCCGCGTCGATGATTTGACCAACACTATTCTGACAGAGGCTCATAGTTCGAGGTATTCGATACATCCGGGTGCAACCAAGATGTACCGTGACCTAAAGCAACACTTTTGGTGGAGTAGAATGAAGCGTGACATTGTGGATTTTATTGCCAAATGTCCAAACTGTCAACAAGTAAAGTATGAACACCAAAGGCCCGGAGGAACACTTCAGAGAATGCCCATTCCGGAGTGGAAGTGGGAAAGAATTGCAATGGATTTTGTGGTTGGTCTTCCGAAGACAATAGGTAAGTATGACTCCATTTGGGTGATTGTTGATAGGTTAACTAAATCTGCTCATTTCATTCCAGTCAAGGTGACTTACAATGTAGAAAAGTTAGCCAAACTTTACATCTCGGAAGTGGTGCGATTGCATGGGGTTCCACTATCCATCATATCAGATAGAGGTACGCAGTTTACTTCTAAGTTTTGGAAAACATTGCATGCGGAATTGGGTACTAGGTTGGACCTTAGTACTGCGTTCCATCCTCAGACCGATGGTCAGTCTGAGCGAACGATTCAAGTGTTGGAGGATATGCTTCGTGCATGTGTGATAGAGTTTGGTGGTCATTGGGATAGCTTCCTACCCTTAGCGGAGTTTTCATACAATAATAGCTATCACTCAAGCATTGATATGGCTCCATTTGAAGCATTGTATGGTAGGAGATGTAGGTCTCCCATTGGTTGGTTTGATGCGTTCGAGGTTAGACCTTGGGGTACTGATCTCTTGAGAGATTCGATAGAGAAAGTGAAGTCTATTCAAGAAAAGCTTCTAGCGGCGCAAAGTAGACAAAAAGAATATGCAGATCGAAAGGTTAGAGACTTAGAGTTCATGGAGGGTGAACAAGTCTTGTTGAAAGTTTCACCCATGAAAGGGGTGATGCGGTTTGGTAAAAGGGGTAAACTAAGTCCAAGATACATTGAACCATTTGAAGTACTTAAGCGAGTAGGGGAGGTGGCTTATGAGTTAGCCTTGCCTCCAGGGCTGTCCGGAGTACACCCGGTATTTCATGTGTCGATGTTGAAAAGATACCATGGGGATGGGAACTACATTATCCGTTGGGATTCAGTTTTGCTTGATGAGAACTTGTCTTATGAGGAGGAGCCTGTTGCTATTTTAGATAGAGAAGTTCGCAAGTTGAGGTCAAGAGAGATTGCATCCATCAAGGTGCAATGGAAGAATCGACCCGTTGAAGAAGCCACTTGGGAGGAGGAGGCGGATATGCGAGAAAAATACCCACATCTGTTTACAGATTCAGGTACTCCTTTTCGCCCTTGTTTTCCTTCTTTTGATCGTTCGGGGACGAACGATGGTAAATTGGTATCTATTGTAACGACCTGTTTAGTTGTTTTGAGCAACAGACTTCAATTCTGGAAAAACTGGCAGAAGCGACGGACCCCACGACGGACCGTCAAGGGCACGACGGACCGTCGCAGGGTCTCGTTTCAAAACACTTAGAAAATCTGAAATTGGGTACCGAAAATCAACTCTCTGAACTTCGTGACGGAATGGCAGGACGGACCATCACAGGCGTGACGGACCGTCACGGAGACTTCAGTGAAAATCCATTCTCTGAACTTTGCGACGACCTGCAGAGAATGGATTTTCACTGAAGTCTCCGTGACGGTCCGTCACGCCTGTGACGGTCCGTCCTGCCATTCCGTCACGAAGTTCAGAGAGTCGATTTTCGGTACCCAATTTCAGATTTTCTAAGTGTTTTGAAACGAGACCCTGCGACGGTCCGTCGTGCCCTTGACGGTCCGTCGTGGGGTCCGTCAGTTTTTCTAGAATTGAAGTCTGTTGCTCAAAACGACTAAACAGGTCGTTACAACAATAAATCTCTTCTATAATGTCCATCATACATTCCACAATATAACAAACTACTAATGCGAGTTATGATGGTTGTACACAAATTTTAAGTTCGATACTTACTTCCATATACTACTACATTAGCAACTTATCATACTAGGTTCATAAGCTATAAAAACATATAACATTACAGTCCATAATAATGTCTCATAGAGACTCATCTTGTAATTTCTCAAAATAATAATGTGTACACCATTATGAGAAACAAGATGTTCATGAATGTATATCGGAAACACATAATTTGAGCTCCAAAGTGTAAAACATCGTAAATGTATCAATCATAAGTACAACCAAGACCATTCGTTGAACATGTTCTTTAAATGTCTTTGGTTGTAAGTCTTTTGTTAACAGATCTGCAATCATGAGATCAATTATAATATTCTTAAGTAAACACTCTTTGTTTCCGAATTTCTTCCTTGACATTAAAGTACTTTAATTTCATATGTTTGAAAGATTTGGAGTACTTATCATTCTTAGAGAAGATTACTGCTGCAACATTATCACAATAAGTTTTCAGAGGCTTGGTAATGATGTCGACAACCCCAAGTCTTGAAATAAAGTTTCGCAGCCATAATATATGAATTGTGGCTTCATACATGCCATAAACTTTCTTTGAAGGTTTTCAGTGATCAATTCCAGGTGTACATTGATATCTTCCCAGCATTTCGACCACAAAGCTAATATATGGTCTTGTGCAAGTTTGAACATACATCAAACTTCCAACAATAGAAGATTAAGGAATTAAGACCGTTTCTTTTCATCCTACATCATTCTTTGGGCGTAACACGAGATTTAAATTCGTCCTTTTTTGTAGGAACTATTCTTGGTGAAAAATTGTTCACGTTAAATCTCTCTAGAACTTTTTTTTGACATATCTAGTTTAAGACAGTCAGAATAATTCTTGTGATCTATCATGTAATATTTCTATCCCTATCACATAGGATATTTTTCCCATATCTTTCATTTCAAAGTTCATAGAGAGAAAATCATTTGTCTCACACAATTATGTCTAAATCATTAGCAACAAGTAAAATGTCATCAACATACAGGACTAAAAATGTAAACTTACTCCCACTGATCTTTTGGTATATACACGGATCAACAATAATTTTCTTAAATTCAAAAGTTGTTATGGTATCATTAAACTTTATATACCATTTTCGTATGTTGACTTCTTTAGTTTACACGCTATTTGATTTTTTCTTTAATTTTGAAACCCTTTGATTGACCCATATAAACATCCTCATTTGAGGTCTACATTAAGAAAGACACTTTTCACATTCATTTGATGTAATTCTAAATCATAATGAGTTACTGAAACCAAAATAATTCTTAATGAGTCTTTCTTTGAGACCGGCGAAAAGGTCTCTTCATAATCAATGCCTTTTTTTTTTAGTGTATCTCTTGGCAACAATTCTGAATTTATATCATTCAATATTGCCATATGAATCACGTTTAGTTTTTAAAATCTATCTACACTCGATTATTTCAGAACTTTTTGATAATTGAACGAGATCTCAAACGTTGTTGTATTCCATGAATTTTAATTCTTTCATTCATGACATCATCCATTTATCAGACTCATTATTTTCTGTGGCTTGTGAAAATGAATCTTTATTAATTCCAATGTCAAAATCTGACTCTTGCAACTAAATCACATCATGACCAATTTTCTTTATGGCGTTGTTTTTTGTTCATTTGCGGCACATACTTGTGAGTTAGTTCTTCTTGAAGCGTTTCACCCAAATGTTGTTCAACATTGTTAAAGTGTTCTTCAGCAAGAGGAACAACATTTGTGATTGGTGCGGAAGTAGGTACATTCATGGGCGATGAAATATTTACCTTACCTCATTAATTTCCACACTTTATCGTTCAACACTCCCATCAACTTCACCATTCTCAAGGAATTTTACAAATAGACTTGGACATTGTTCTGATTCATTGCAATTTCCATAGCACCACCTCTATTTGACCTAATTAATGATTTTCACTTTTCTATCTAATTGTCTTTCAACCTCATTAACGTACACTTTGAGAGTGTCCGTTGCTTGAGATTTTTCTTTCAACAAATAGATAAATCCATAATATGAATAATCGACGAAGGTGATAAAATATCTTTCTCCACCAAAAGATGGAACAATAAAGGATCCACATATATCATTGTGTATAATTTCAAGAAGTTGAATGTTCATTGTAGCACCCTTTTTTGATATGCTTGGTTTGTTTACTTTTAATGCAATCCAATCATATATCAAGATCATTAAAATTCAAATTCGAAAAAATCTTGTTCTTTACTAACTTTTTAAATCTTTCTTTCAATACATGACCCAAAAATTTATGCCAAAAATAAGCATAACTTTCATTTAGTGAACTATTTCTAATTATTATCGAGTTTCAATTTATATAAATCATCAATAAGAACACCAAAATTATAAAAATAGTATTTTTATATAAATTGAAACAACTATGTCTAAACTTAAATCAAATCTAAAAACATCAAGTCTTGAAAGAGAAATCAAATTTCTAAAAACTGAAGGAACATAAAGAGTCTATAATAGATCAAAGTGATGGCCAATCTCCAAGATCAAACGATAAGTCCCTATGCCTTAAATTTTAGCCTTGCGATTTTCCATGAACAAGAATATTTTTTTATTTATTTGTTTGGATTCATAATTTGGATCGTAGTGAATTCCTGCAAAATAGTGAATACATGAGTAGTTGCACCAAAATCAAGCCACCAAGTATTATTAGGAACTTCAACTAAATTTGATTTGAAACATACAAATGCACTAAATGTATCTTTCTTTTCAAATCAAGCTTTATGTTTCTGGTAATCTTTCTGATAGTGTCCTTCCTTTTTACAAAAACGACATACATCAGCCTTGAGTTCCTTATAAACATTCTATGAAATTTAGTGGGTATTTTTTTTTCAATTATTATTATTTATTTTATTTTATTTTTTTCTTAAAAAAAACTTGTTGGCTTTTACTTTAAGTCCTTTACCAGCTCCTTGACCCATGAGGTTAATGGAATGATCTCCTTGTTTCTTAAGTCTTGACTCTTCTTGAGTAAGCATAAATTCATTAACATCCCACTTATCCTTAATCGTGTTATAGTTCATTTGGAATGGTCCATACTCAAGAGGCAATGAGTTTAGAATAAACTGAACCAAGAAGGTGTCATACACTTTCATCCCCAAGGTCGAAAGTCTTGCTGCAATGTTAGTCATCTCGATGATATGATTTTGCATACTACACGACCCATCAAATTTCATAATCATGAGTTTAGTCACTAGTGTACTAGCGAGACTTGTTAGCAGAACAAAAACATTCTTCCACAAACTTCAGGTATTCCCTGGCACTTTCTGTTTGTGGAATAGTACTTTTTAATGTTGTTAGCAACAGTCATTCGCATAAACATAAGGCTCAAGCTGTTAGAGCGCTCCTATGATTTATGAAAGGACTTTTCATCTTTACTGCTCTTATCAATAATGGCAATGGGTTTGTCATTCAGCATAGCCAATTCAAGATCCATCACACGAAAGTGAAATTGGACTTGTTCATGTCATTCAGAGAAGTTTAATCCATTGAACACATTAACAGATGAAACATGCGAATGAAAATGTATAACTGCAAATAAATACATGTTCACATATAAAAAATAATGTGAACTCAGTAAAACGATAAAAGTACATTGTAATTCTTTTTTGGATAGATACTACAACATTATCATAATTTAAATGACATTTTTTTAAAAAAATAAATCTTTAATAGGAAATTAACTAATTTTAACCAAACACATATGACATCTTTGGATATACAATATATGTTTGAATGAAAGTATTAATTTACCTCATAAATTTTCACTATTCGTAGGATGAAAGATTCACATTTGGGTAAATTTTTTAAGTTCTAGCAATAGTGAAAGTCAATTTATATATTTATTTTTCAATATAGGCATTTAATTAACTTTCATAGATAAATGACAATTTTATGAGTGCATATTTTTCTTAACCATACTAGTTTAACCACTTTGGTGACTAACAAGTTATATGAATACAAATGCGTACATAATCTCATAAAATTTTGTGCATATGAATAATTTTAAACATTTTAGTTTGGTCACTTTGGTGACCAACAAACTTTAGATTCATAATACATGCATCAAGTAATCATAAATATGATATGTGTAGACGTTAATTTTCTCTTGTTTGGTCACTTTGGTGACGAACAAACTATATAAATACAAAGTACACGTAACATCATAAAAATTTTGTGCATGTGAATAATTTCAAACATTTTAGTTTTACCACTTTGGTGACTAACAAACTATAGAAATATAATATATACATCAAGTGAGCATAAACATATTTGTAGACGTTAATATCTTTAGTGTGGCCACTTTTGTGACTAACAAACTATAGAAACATATTACATGCATCAAATAATCATAAACATGATATGTGTAGACGTTAATTTCTTTAGTTTGGCCACTTTGATGACTAAAAAACTATAGAAACATAATATACATATTATTTATTGTTTAGTATAATGACCACTTTAAATTATTGCACAATCTAAAATAAACATAATTGTTACATTATGGGGTTGCATCAAATTCTAAACTTTTCACGAGTGATGATAACAAAGTATTACTTGATTAACCATTAACCCCTTGCTCTTAATAAATCATAAGATAACGTAACTTACAAAAATTTATAAGTAATGACGCTTTAATATTTCAACATTCTCTTGTAAAAGTTTATTAGGACATCAATTATTGGCTAAGCCAAAAAGTTTGTCAATTGTCAGTTGAACATTACTTTGCATCAACATATTGTATTATAAACTTGAGGTTAAAATAACTATTAGTCTTCCAAATATTATCAGTAGTGGTGAAAAATTTTGAGACCATCCTCATTCAAAATTTTGGATCTATCCCTCATGCAATTTTTCTAAATATGCCTATTTTATATACGAAGATTATCGGTTCAAATAATCTAGGTTCTGATGTCACATGTAAGATAAAATACTTGAATATATAATATCAGGATCTTAAACACGATAATTTTACATAGAGATCATTAGGAGTACATATCGTTAGGGTACATACCTGATGAGGAAGACATCATCACAGACAAAAGCGGAAGCGTTAGTTGTAAATTGGTTTCTACTTCCTTGCCCTAACTTTATGTTACCACAACCGTCACTGATGAAATTATTGTAGAGAATATGTGGTAACCCTAATGGGTGGAGAAAGGATCAATTTATGGAGGTTATGATTTAATCTGGTACGCCCATCAAGTAACCAATGTACAAACGAGATTTATTCCTTATTAAATACTATTTATGGTATTACTTGGGTTACAAGTAAACTTGGGATATAAGCAAGAAGTAATTCTTGGATCTCAGAAATTTAATTGATCGTACTGTTGTTCATGGATATCACGACATACCTGCCAAGGAAGTTGTAGAAACTGGTGCATTTCCTGGAGATAGTAATAGAGATAATCACATGGAGATGCAGGAAGGTGCTATACAAACTTCAGATGTTGTTACTGTGTGGGGAAGTAGTGATGAGACAGCGAATGCTGACAACTTATCTCACTAAATATTGAAATAGAAGTGTCCTATGTGCTGTGGAGACGTATTAGGCTGGAAGGTAGTCGAAGAAGCCAGAAAGTATCTAAATTTGAAGCATAGAAGCTTCTCTCATGAATCATGTTCATTCCTCGTGTAACTACACAATATTGCGGCAGCATGCTAGGAGAGATCACCCAACAGCACGCCTTGCTGATATTGACCTTTCAAGACAGAGAGCTTGGAGACGGCTCGAGAATCAAAGAGAGTACGATGACATTGTCAGTGCAGTTCTCGCTGCCATGCCTGGTGCAGTCATGTTTGGATATTATGTGATTGAGAATAGAGACAGGCTATCTGTTTAAAGGGAACGAGGCTCAGGTGCAACTGGAAGATGGTTGAGTACCTTCTTCTTGTTTCAGATGATTGGCTCAATGGATCCAATATCTAAGGCAAGAGGTGGCAGATTTTCGTAAAGGCACTGTCGATCCACTAGACATTTATCTAGGCGCCGCTATCCTTGGGGTGAAAACCTGCTTGGTCTACAAGATGACCCTCATAATGAAGATGAGGGTGAACCTGATCTTAACATATCGAGTGGTGATATGTCTAATAATCCAAGAAGGCGCAAGTGGTTAATGCGGTCTAGGTCAGATAAAGATCAGCAATAAGAGCCTCTAATTCATGGGATTGTATTAGTTGGACATTTCTTGTTCCACTTTGCTACAGTGCAATTCTTAACAAAATTTAGAAACGTGTGTGTAGTGTATAATAATTTAAGGGTGAGAACAGGCTGTCCCTATAATTGTGGGTGGTAGATTCAGAATGTAAAATTTCCATTTGGACTTTTATTTCCTTTACTCTGAAACATTGTTCATATCATATTGTATTCTCATCAGTTGCGTATCCGTATAGTCAGTCGATTCCTTTATGCTTTGAATATCTTTGCCATCAAAGAGAAGATAAAGGAAGTTACTATAGAGTGAAATGCACATTACTAATTTCATTTACACTCTATTTGGATCATTGTTATTCATTGTATTGTGTTATATTTTATTGTTGTTTGTTTTGATTGTTACGTAAAATATATTGTATTGTATTGTTAAATCCCGTTGCATCTAGCCAAGCATACAATATTCCAATCCATATAATTGACAATTCTTCCTTTTAACAATCGGATATTCGATAATAATGTTCATGTAAAGCACCATTTCTCAACAAAAGAGGACTTGATTTGGAAGTTGAAATCATCAGTGAGTTACGTTACTTGTGGTGGATCTCCAGCGTTGATGGCTTGTAGCGTACACACACTTCTGATGATAAAGTTCATCAAGTTCGTATGAGGATATGGTTTTGACTTGAAATCATGGTATGAATAAGAGTCGGTTTGGATTGGTTAAAAAAAACTTCAAGTCGAAAAATAAAAAGTATGTAAGAGCAACCTATTTTCTATTTTTGACTTAGTAAGTGATTTTAAATTTATGTTAAGTTATTTTTGATCTTATCATGATATTTGATTTATTTCAAGTTATTTTCTATATTTGTAAAATACTTTTAGAAGTAAAACTGACTTAAAGTAAGTTTGAAAAACTTTTAAGTCAATTCAAACGCCCTCTAAGTTTCTCAAAAAGAAATAATATAAATGAGCTAATCTTTTAACGAATAATATAGATGAATTTTTTCTCATAGGGGTGTGCATTCGATTTTTCAGTTCGATTTTATACTATTTAGTTTGGATTTTTGATTTTTAATATTGAAGAAGTGTAATCCAATCCAATCCAAAATAAATTTGGTATGGTTTGGTTTTTCTATTTTTGGTTTGGGTTTTTTCGATTTGGGTCAACAATTAGAAACATAACAAATTTATTTGCAATTTAAAATTTTATATATATATATATATATATTCAATTATTTCAATTTTTCGGTTTTCATTTTTCTAAAATCGAAACCAAACCAAAAAATCAAACAAAGTAAATTATAAATCAAAAATTAAACCAAGAATCCAAAAAATCAATCCAAATTAGAATTTGATTTGATTTTTCAATTTAATTCAAATAGTGGACACCCCTATTTTCTTAAATTTTGATAGCATATTTGAGCCTAAGGATAAAAAAATAGCTAAACAAATTGAAACAAACATGATAAAAAAAATAGCTAAACAAATTGAAACAAACATCATACTCTCCCTGTCTTAATTTATGTGACACTTTTTGTTTTTCAAAAGTTAAACAATTTAAGTTTGTTCAAAATTTTACGCGTGAAATCTTTAATTTTCTTGAAATGAAATTTATATGTTTGTAAACTACGTAAAAAGTACAATAATTGACAATTCAAAATATTAAAGATATATTAAAAATTTATAGTAAAAAATAGACTTGTTCAATTTCATAATCTAAAAAATAACACATAAATTGAAACGAGGGACGTATTTAATTTCTTCTTCTACTTGTCACGATCGAGTTTGTCAGAGTAGGGATGACAATGCGGAGATGCGCCACATAAACCCGCAAAGCCTTAGGGTATGTTTGTTATGAAGGAAAATATTTTTCGTAAAATGTTTTCAATTTTTTCATATTTGGTTGGGTCAAGTATTTTGGAAAATATTTTTCAAATCAACTCATTTTCCTTAAATTTAAGGAAATGACTTCCCTTCAAAATTTAAGGAAAACATTTTCCAAAACTCTCTTTCAACCTCCTCCTACCCACCCCACCCTACCAACCCTAACCCACCCCCTACCAACTCCTAACTCCTCCACCCACCCACCTTACCAGGCCCCAATCCACCCCCAACTAGCCCCCTACCCCTAAAAAAATTAAGTTTATTTTTTAAAAAATATTTTTAATTTCAAAATTTTATTTTTTTCACCCCTACCCTCGACCCTCTCCCACCACTATCCCCTACCAACCCCCCTCCCCACTACTATCCCTTACCAGCCCCCTCCCCCCCCCCCCCCCCCAAAAAAAAAAGAAAAAGAAAATTAATATTATTTTTTTAAAAAAATTAATTTCAAATTTTAATTTTCACTCCTACCCTCAAACCTCCCACCCACATCACGAAAAAAATTTTAAGCTTGTTTATTTAAAAAAAAAATCAACTTCAAAAATTATTTTCTACGGTAGTAAAAAATAAAGATATTTCTCAAAAATATTTTTATTGAAACACCAAACACTAAAATATTTTTTTAAAAAATATTTTTTACTCACCAATCAATCATGAAAAAATAAATCAAAATGTCTACTTATTTTCGAGAAAAATATTTTCATGAAAAACATTTTCATTCGTACCAAACACACCCTTAAACTCACCGTGCCGTGCCCGGTCCCACCCTGCCCAATCGTCACCCACAGTCGAGAGCATTTATTACTAATTCAATACCTGAAGCAACGCAACAACCATGCGAAAGTGACTACTGAGAGTAGTGGGCTGAAATTTGAATAGTCAGCAACATGAACAAATCTTTTAAACCCTCTCTCTGTTGCAGTAACCGAATTTTTCTCACTACTCAATCACAGCCACTATTAACCAGTCCTGTCCCAACTCAAGAAAACATCACCCGATTAATTTGGAACAAAAATCTGCGACTCAAGCTCTTCAAACCTTTAAATGGGCCTCCAACATTCGAAATTTCACTCATAATTTGAAATTTATTCAACAAGCTCTGCATTTTTTCGGCGTTTAGTCTATGTCCACCACATATTCGATGAAATGCGTAGCTCAACCCCAGATGAGGATATCTTAGTTACCCTTGTACGTGGTCTTGGTCATGCTAGAATAATTAAAGTTGTGTCCAAGTTTGAAAAAAAATCGATCCTGAAGCAATACGATTCGATTCTTGATGTTCTTGTGAACGAAGATAACGACATTGCTAGAGAATTTTATAGGATCAAAATAATGAGAAATGGAATTTAGGGTGACGATTATACTTGTGGGATTTTGATGAAAGGACTTTGCTCGACTAATAGGGTTGATGATGGGTTTAAGATTCTTCAATTTATGAAAACTCATGGCATTATGCCGAATATTGTGATTTATAATACACTTATACATGCATTTTGAAAGAATGGGAAGGTAGGGAGAGCAAGGAGTTTGATGAGAGAATTGGTTGAACCAAGTGATGCGACTTTTAACATTTTGATATCTGCATATTGTGGAGAGGGAAACTTAGTACAGGCTTTGGTGATGTTGGAAAACAGCTTTAGGAAAGGCTATATTCCTGATGTTATTGCAGTGCCTAAAGTAGTGGAACTTCTTTGTAACAACGGACGTGTTTCAGAGGCATTGGAAGTACTTGAAAAGGTTGAGGAAAGAGGAGGCATTGTTGATGTTGTGGCTTATAACACGTTGATTAATGGGTTTTGTAGATTAGGGAAAGTGAAAGTTGGTTGTCGTCTTTTAAAGGAGACGGAGTTGAAAGGGTGCATGCCAAATGTAGATACATATAATGGCTTGATATCTAGTCTTTGTGACTCCCAAGATTTGGATTCGGCACTTGAAATGTTCAATGAAATGAAGAGGAGAGGGGTTGGGATAAATTGGAATTTTGTCACGTACGATACTCTTATCCATGGATTGTGTTGGGGTGGGAGAGTGGAAAATGGATTGAAGATCTTGGAAGTAATGAAGGATGATAAATGAGTTTCGGCTTTTCATATTAGTCGGTATAATGATGTTATATATGGGTTTTACAACGAAAACCGTTTGGAAGAAGCACTTGCATTTCTGAGGAAGATGGAAAATTTGTTTCCACGAGCTGTGGATAGGAGCGTGAGAATACTTGGTCTTGTGAAAATGGCAACATTGGGGAAACAAGGAGGATCTACGATCAGATGGTCGGGAAGGGTGTTACTTAGTTAATGGATATTACGAAGGATATATAAACGAAGCATTTGAGCGGATGAACGAGATGACTGGATGTGGTTATCTTCCAGTTGCATCAACATTAAATGCTTTGATAGTTCTGGTTTGCAAGCGGGCTAAAGTTGGAAAGACGTCTAATTTGATAGAGGAAATAAACGACAGTGATTGCTTGTTGTACTCTGGAAGTTATAGTCCGTTCATTGATATCATAAACCATTTATCTTAATTTCTACAAATGGTGGTAGAAAAGGGTACATCTTCTGATTACCATTCATGGAATACATTACTTTTGTGCCTTTGTCAACAAACAAGTTGGATTGAAGACAATAACAAGATTTGCCATTTAACTAGCCAACTACATGCCACGATTAGTCACTAGGTATGAGTTGTCTGACATCTTATGTGACCTTTACAAAGCCTTGATATTTTCTGAGTCAAAATTGGTTAAACGAGATGCAGTTAAATCTTCAAGATTTTGTAGTGTACGATTTCCATAGATTGTAGTGTAAGATTTTCCATTAATTTTAGATGACTCTCTCTTTGGAGAGTACAACTTAAATAGTAACCACGTAGTATGACTCAATTTTATTCTTACATGTACATAGATAGATTCATTACAATCTGGTAGTTGCAACCAAAAATCCAGAGAAATAATCTTGACAAATCAAATAACTTGGCCGGCTATTTACATGCCGAAGGTTTTGAGAAATGTTTCAATCACATTTATTTAATAAGTTCATCTTTAGTGGTTTCAAAGAAATCTTTACCCTGCTGCGTGGGTGTTCCATGGAGCTCTTAATGGGCCTTAGAAGCCTAAAAGATATTAACTTCCATTTAGTTCTATGTAAGCAGCGTGGATAGTTGACACTGGGAGTTATGCTTTTCAACAACATAGATGAACTTATTCTTAGTTGATGGTACAAGAGGATTAACTGAATTTACTCTCTCATTAATCGACAATAATTGATGGGATGACCAACAGGGTTGAGATTATTGGCTTCATTGGTGGAGAAGGTATCAAACATATAGGGGTGATTAGTGTCCGAGATAATCCTTTGTTGCATTGTCCCTGGGCTATTTACAACTCAATGTCTAAATAGAAGATGCTTCTTTTAAATCTTTTGTTTAAATATTACTGAAAGACTCAAATTATATAATATATTAATCATTAATTACATGGGCTGACTTCGAGCTGGAGCAACCTTTGAAGGCGCTCGGCCTTGTTCACCCTTTCAGCTAAGTATCCCGCTTTTTCAAATTATATAATATATTAATCATTAATTACATGGGCTGACTTCGAGCTTGTATATTTAGTCACATTTGTATATTTACCACATTTGCATAATTCACAACTAACAATTCTTCATTTGATTTGTATTTGTATACGATGATTCATATTCATATATGACGATGATTTTCTTTGGTTTTCAGTTTTATCACCACAGACATTCAATCTTTTTATGTATTACTTTTTAAAATTTGTATGAACGTGTAGTTTTCGATCTTATATAATATAATTTATATAATGTAATTTGTATAATATAATTTGAAGAACTGTTTAATGTTTATATGTTTATGTTTGTATCAATTTGTTATTATGAGTTTTATCATTTTGTATAATTCTAGACTTTGTACTTCTCAATTATACAAAAACACACGAATTATACAAACGAGATGTGAATTATATAAACAATTGCCCTCTCTTACTCGCCTCTCTCCTTCCTCTCCCATTCTCGCTCACCACTCTTCTCCCTCTCCAAATCTCGCTCGCCACTCTCCTCCGTATAACATGTAGCTACGAATCGTAATCAACAAACTATAGCTATGAAGCATAGTTAAGTTATTTTTGAGTGGCTATATGCGAAAGTTACCCATAATAGAATTATTACAAGCCTTTAAAAAATATATGATATTTTTAATTTATTTTTCTTTTTTTAGTGTGTTTCGAAACATTATAGAATGTTTCTTTTTGTGATCAATCTTAAATTTAATTTCCACATGATATGTTTAAGACCACAAGATATTTTTATATATATATATATATATATATATATATTAAATTGAAAAAATATGTTTTTTTATCAAAAATAAAGAAATAACTTTGAACCACATAAACAAAATAATAGAAAATGTTAGGCCTCTAATTTATTTTTGGCTTTAAGCCATTAATTAGCTTGGGCGACTGGTTGAAAAAGCTCATGCTAAATGCATATACATGAATGGCTTGATATCTGGTCTTTGTGACTCCAAAATGTTGGATGTGATACTTGAAATGTTCAATGAAATGAAAAGGGTTGGTATAGATTGGAATTTTGTCACGTATGATACTAAATGAATTGAAGATCTTGTAAGTAATGAAAAATGATAAAGGGGTTTTGGCATTTCATGTTAGTCCGTATAGTTGTGTTATATATAGGTTTTACAAGGAAAATTATTTGGAAAGGTCACTTGCATTTAAAAGTTTGTTTCCACGGGCTGTGGATAAGAGCTGATCACATGGTTTGGGAGAGTCTTATGCCAAGTGATCTTGTTTTTGCAAACTTACTTAGTGGATATTGCAATAAGGTTGTAAAAAAAAGAAAGTCTTATGCCAAGTGATCTTGTTTATGCAAACTTACTTGGTGGATATTGCAATAAGGGATGTAAAAAAAAGAAGCATTTGAGTTGATGAACGTGATGATTCGGCGTGGTTATTTTTCAGTTAAATCAACACATAATTCTAGTTTGCAAGCAGGGTAAAGTTTGAATGACGTCTAAGTTGATGGAAGACATAAAAAGTAGAGATTGGTAGCTGGACTTTGGACATAAGAGAATTTTTTATTTGGCTACACATGAAGAGTTGTTCAATGGCCATCAATGGAGGTTTGTAGAAGATGGAAAATGGCTTATTTAATAAAGAAAATTTTTTTTAAATTGGTGATGCCACGTGGCACTAGAACACTAATTTAGGAGTTAATTTTGCCTCATTCACTGGCCTCTCAAACTTGAGATTCCACATGCTTTAAACAAGGGCTAAAAAGGTGTATTTGTCATGGTTAAGAATAGTTATATGGGTAGTAGGACTCCTGCAAACTTAAGGTGTCTACTTTAAAAAATGATATAAATTTAATAGGGGTAATTATATATTTTCTCTATTAGAAAGTACAAACTACTACAAAAATAATTACTAAAATGAGAAACTGCAAATAACTACCACAAAGAAATAAGAAATAAGACATAATGCATAATGTACACTTTAACTTGACATCATTTCATATTTATGTCCTCAACTTTGGCGGTATACAAGTAGACATATGAATTCTATGTAACATAATACATGTAGGACATAAATTATCATATACAGAACGTGCGTCTATTTGTTTATTGAGTCTTCAAACTCTTGGGACTAAGGAGTGATAACACATCGTGTCTTTAAGATCTAAGCTTTGTATAATGATAATATTGTGATGGTACATAAATACCTTTTGTTTATGACATACATGATATTGGTGTTTGTTCATAAACATTGAATCCATGTCTGGCATGGGCATCACTACCTAGTGTATAAAGAAATACTGATACTATTGTAATCTTAATTTGCTAACTTAAAATCTTAAGTTTGTTCTAACCTCTATAGTGGAACAGGGATAGCTAACAGAGGTTGAGCTTTTGCCAGTGTAATACCAAATTTTTCCTCCATGTCCAAATCTTTAGGTGCAATTCCACCATGGAGCTTCCAATTAAAGGTATTTAGAATTGAACCTAGTGTTACTGGAACCATCTTGATAGCCAAAGGCAATCCAGGGCATATTCTTCGACCAGCGCCAAATGGAATTAGCTCAAAATCCCGACCTCTAACATCTATATCTGACTCCCAAAACCTCTCCGGCTTAAAGTCCAAAGGGTCTTCCCATAGACTAGAGTCATTCCCTATTGCCCATATGTTCACAAGAACTTGTGAGTCTTTTGGAATAATGTAGCCACAAAACTCAACATCTTCCACTGTTTTGCGTGGGATTAAGAATGGAACTGGTGGGTGTATTAGTTTTCCTCTACCAATCACATCTGCAAGTTCTTCTTGTGCTTTCTCCAAAGTATGTGGATTCTTGAGTAGTTCAGCCATTGCCCACTCCAATGTATTTGATGTCGTATCGCTCCCTGCTACAAACATGTCCTGTGGAACTTACTAGTGTAAGAACCTATGATGACAAGCAAAAGATTCCAAAACATATATTACTTCAATTAATTGAGGAGAGGGATAGAAATTAAACCACAAGGAAAAGATGCTCGATATGATTCCTATCGATTTCTTGAGGGAAAATATTGAGAAGTGAATCTAAAACATCACTATTTATATGGTTTCTTATCTTCCTTTCGTTTAATCGCTCATCAATTAAACCACTCATAAGTTGAAGAACCTTAGTAAAATGATTTGTCATGTGTCGCCTTCTACCTTGTGGATCAATTTTCCTGAGAAAGGGGAAATAGTCTACTAAATTGGGTTCACCAGCCTCAACCATGATGTTCCACACCAAATCCTTAAATTCCTTAGCAGAATCAGAGAATGGATCAGTTAAATCTTTTGAGAAAATGGTGTTGGACAACAGATTTAAGGTAGTTCTAAATGCTGCTCTTCCAATATTTACTGCTTCACAATTTTGCCCACTCTTATGACAGTAGTCAATCAGCTGCTGGACCTTTTCAGATCTTAGATGCTTACCAACATCAAGATTGTGACCTGAGATCACAGAAAATTACGGGATAAGGCACAAATAACCTAGACTATGATCGAAATCTCAAAGATACTCATAACTATACTAAAGTCTTATTAACCTCTTGAACTTTTATTTTTGTAATTTTGAACATCTTTTGTCTTACGTGGCACACTCCGTGACTCCACACAGTTGAGGCGCGTGGAAAATATTTGGATGCAACATAAGCAAAAAAGATGAACAAAATTACAAAAAAGTGGGTTCAAGGATAATAGGACCTTAGTTTAGTTAAGGTGTGTTTCTGAGATTTCGATCATTGTCTAGGGGATACTTGTGCATTTTCCCCCAAAATTAATCTACTTGTTAGTACTCTTTTTTTTTAAAAAAAAAAAACTTCGTGAAAAGTAATATAAATCACAATTTAAAGTATTTATTTACGTGAGAAGATGTGAGAGTTCATAATCTTTCGAAATGTTCTCCATTGAGAGTTGACAGGTAACCAAACAACAGAGAAATCAGACTGATTGCAAGCATAGAGTGCATCAGAAACAGATCTGCTGGAAAAGCTCAAATCTTGCTTTTGCATGACTTGTTTAGCCAAGACTGATGAGGAAATGACTACTGTATTTATTTGCCCCAATTTTAGATTCATAATTGGACCATATTTTATCGCGAGTTGAGTAAGTGATATGTGAGGTTTGTCACCAAGCAAATGAAGATTTCCAATGATAGGCAAAGGAAAGGGACCTGGTGCAACTCTTTTGCTTCTTCTAAGTGAACAAATAACAACTCCATACACCAAAAAATAAGCAAATTATACTCCTATCAAAATGTTGTAGTCCATTTTGCTCTATATTTTCTTGACTTATGAACTAGCTAGCTATGAAATTAATATATTTATTGGTTTTAATAGGATTCTTTGTTAGGTCTTGGAAGCAATACCTCGCTTTCCAATTCCTATCGTATTAGGAAAAGGTCCTTCTCAATGCTCTTAACTTCCATACTAATATGAAAAGTTGTGTTAAAGGTCCAAGTACTAAAAGTGTGTAACTCTTTTATGATGCATCAATATCACTATCTAATTTGTACCTAATTTTTTTAATTTTTGAACATTTTAGACATGCAACTAACTTCAGCCAAAAACGTTACTAGGCTGATGTTCACACAAGAATACCCAATTTCTAATTATGAGGTATCTTATTTGGATATCACTATTTAATATGTATCTATTTTGTAACAATTTTTTTTTTTGAAAATTGTAGGCATGCAGCTAATTTCAGATATAGATGTCAGAAGTTATATATGACTGAAGTTCACGCCAAAATACTTTATTTTTTTTATATGATTTATCTTATTATTCTCTTTGTCCCTATTTAGTTGTCCACTTTAGAATAGACACAAATATTAAAATAACAATATTAACATAGTAAAGTTACAGTCTTACCCTTATTAATTATGGTTTCAAAAAGGATGAATTAAAAATTTTCAAGAAGTTTTGGATAATGGAGAAATTTTTTTTGTCCTTTCTTAATTTGTCAAAATGGACAAGTAAATAGGGACATGTAAAAGAGAAAATATGAACAAATAAATAGTAACATAGAAAGTATTGGATATCACTATTCAATTTCTGCCTATCTTTTTCTTTTTGTAGTGGTTTTGCAAATTTTAAACATGCAATTAATTTCAGACACAAATATCAAAAGTTAGATATGACTAAAGTTCACACAAAAATAAAGGATTTTTTAAGGTATCTTACTTGGATATCACTGATTCTTTATGAGGTATATTATTTGGATATCATTAAAATTAAAAGATTCACTTCTTCGCAACTTTATACTTCAATTGTTGTACTATAAATTCGAGAAATATTGTTGTGCAATTATATGCTATGAAGAAGTGATGGAGAAGGATGAACACATCTTTATGTTTGACATTTGTCAGTTTTCGTCTGATGTTTGCTAAAATTGAATACAAGTTTATTTTTAAATGGAAGAAATATATATACCGGAATTATTATAAATATATAAATATCCTCCCTTATATTTTTATGAATATCAATATCTTTGTCGTCTAAAAACTAGAATATATATAATTTTTATATTAATGGATATACACGTGTCATAATTTCATCGATCAATTCGATATTTATTAAATATTAGATCGACGGATAAGATTGCGTCACATGTCTCCATTTAATTTTTCATTAGAGTGAATGACATATATGCTCTAGTTTTTTTACGGCATGGGCACTTATTTCTTAAAGATATGACGGAGAGTATTTGCATATACTATTTCAATAGTTTAAAATTATATTTGTCATTTTTTAAAAAAAATGAGGTACAACTTAGAACTTGTTTGATATTGTTGTTTGGATGTTAAAAAACACTTCTTTTTTTTAAAGAATCAATTGTTTGGCAAGTCTTTAAAATTGATTTTAAATGGAAGCACAAGCAATTATTGTGTTGGTGTGAAAGAAGCGAAAAGTTTTTAATTTTTAAAAGAGAAAATGCATAAGTATTCCCTTAATCTAAGTCCGAAATTTTAGAGACACATTTATACTATACTAAGGTCCTATTATCCATTAATTTGTTTTATAAGTAATTTTGTACTTTTTCGGCCTACGTGACACTACCTTGAAAAAAAGTTCAACCAGCGTTGGACCCACAAAATAGTATCACTTAGATCGAAAAGGACTAAAAAATTATTAATAAAATAAGTCTAGGGGAAATGATAGGACCTTAGTATAGTATACGTGTGTATCTGAGATTTCGGGCATAGATTGAGGGGATACTTGTGCATTATTCCTTTTTAAAAGAATCAAGAAAAAATTATTATTTGCATTATTCCTTTTTAAAATAATAAAAAAAATTAATTTTTTAAGACTAAAATATCTATTACTCATTTTTATATAATAGTTTTATTATTGTTTTACGTTTATATATTATTATTTATGTATTATTTTACAAAATTAGAAGTAAAGATGATAACAATATTTTTGAAGCATTAAAAGAAAGAGAAAAAGTAAAAATTCTAGATTTCAACCCTCCCAAAAAGTATCAAATAACAATTTTTTTCTTAATTTACATATTATTTTAATTTTATTATGATTTTTTTAAAAAAAACTTTAGTGTATTAAACATGATAACTAAGGTTCAAATCTAAAAAAGATATTGGTAAAAAATAACAAAATTCTTCTTTTCAATATTTTTCAACCATACTTTAGCAAATATTTTAAGAGAATAACAATTACGGATTTCAGCTCCCCTAGAAAGGTAACAAATATTTTTTGTTCCTTTTTATGGTTTACATATTATTTTCTAGAAAAACACTTGCTTTTTTCGTGATTAGACTTTAAAAATTAAAATAATTAATTAATTATATTTTAAGAAAATAAATTAGTCAAACACAAATTGTTTATCAAAAGCACATTACAAATGAATTTGCCCAACATATTGTTTTTTAAAAAATAAAAGCGCTTATGGAAATAAATAATTTTTAATGCTAATATCAAACATACTCTTAATTTAAACTCACTTGATTTAAGCAAACTTCATAGACAAAATTCAAAACCCCCTTCTTCGAAGCATTGCAGTTTAATTGATACAGATTCAAAAACACTATTATTATAAAAGAAAAAGGAAGAGACGACATCGAGCTTTCGTATGATATTTTTCAAAATATGGAAAGTTTTTAGAAATACAACATAAATAGTAGCGACCACATTGAGCAGCCGAGAGGATTTTATGATATTTTTCAAAATATGGAACAAGCTTTTAAAAAAATACAACACAAATAGTAGCTCGAGAGGATGATAAGCTACACTGGAACTAAGACACAGCCCAGACTCCTACAGGAGGCAATAGTGGGGAGTTTTCCGCAATTGGGCAAAAGCCTGATGGAGCATTGCAGCATGGAGGTAAAAGGCTAATGGGGCGTGAACTTCTTTTTTCGAAGAAAAAACAATGACAGTATCAGGAGAATAAGCATTGATTAACTTTGTGCCTACAGACTCGGCAAATATGTTGAGAATAATGTCAAGGAAAATAACTTGCCCGGTAATTTCCAGGCTGAAGACTATTTTGAGAAATGTTTCAATTCTTTGAGAGGAGTATGGGAATACCTCTCAACTTGACTCAAATTATTAGTTTTATTCCCAAATAATTGACAATTTTAGTTAATAGGTACAACTTCAATTTGTAGTATGACATAACAAGTGGTATCAAACGCTTGTAGGAACATGAGAGTCTTAATAAAAAGCAAAAGGTTGAAAATATCCCTAAACTTGACGAGAATTTAGAAATGTGTTTCACTCATGTTGTGATAAGGATGTATTTAAATTCAATTAGTCAAGTGAATGAGTTTTTTTTAGACTACGAATAATTCAGGAATGAAACTAATAATTTACATAGAATTTAGAGGTATTTTCAATAGTTCTTAAACGTTTAATAACATCAAGATTGTGACTTCCATAAAATTAATCTACTTTTTAGTATATGCTCATTTAGAATTACGTATATATTTGGGACAATCTATAGAGATCAATTCAGAATTTGAGTTCGTAGGTTTCTGCCAATCTCAAATTATTGTATAATGACTGGACCTTGGAGAGCCCGATAGGAAATCGAAATAGTTGTGGAAGGGGGCGGAAGATACTTTATTATATACGAGGAACTCACGAAAATAAACAAAAATTAAAATTGACTAAAATAAAGGCCTACTTGGTGACCCACTCTTGATCAAGAGATAGAAAATTAAAGGCGCGAGTCATTTTTCTTATATATTTATAAATTTTCTAATACAAATATAGAATTCATGCAAAAGATATTGGTTCCCTAGAACGCCTATCCAATTACCTAAATCTTCCCCTGATAATCTAAACTAATCTTTCTATTCATTTTAATTTGGTAAAAGAAAAAGAATAACAAATTTTTAAAATTCGAAGATAATTAAACCTTAGCTTTTCATTTTTATCAAGTTTTTCTATCCACACAAACATTATGAAATATTTAAGAACAAAAATTTAAAAAATCTTGTAGCCGTATGAAAATTATGGCATATTTAATTAATATCAAACGTTTTGACAATATCTCTTACTTTATTTATGTTAAGCAAAATTACCCCACATAAATTTAAACAAGAGCATAATAATTAAGAGAATCAAATAAAATTTCATTATAAACAATCCAAAAAAAAAAGATAGAGGTCGACTATAAAAAAAAAAAATTAATAATCAATAACCATATAACAGATGCCCAATCATTTTCGTCTGCTGTTAGTGGCAACAATGAATAAATCAATCTAAATTTTAGTGCTCCACTTTTTTTGAAAAGGAAAAAACTTAAATATGTCATTAAATTTTTAATTTTTTTTTTATGTTATTAGTTAATAGTTTAATTCATTTATGTCATTGTTATTGAGAAAAAGATTTATTTATGTCATCAATAGAGACTTCAGAGATATTTAGAAAACATTAGTTCATGAGTCTTGTTCATTTCAGTTGTTATGTTCTATATTTGAGTTGTCGTTTTGGCTATTGAATGTTTCTTTAAATATTCCGAGTTAGCTATTTTGAATTAAGGCTTTACCTTTAAAGTTTTCTTATTGTTGAGTAAGTCTTTCGCTAAGAGTTAAGTCAGGCCAAGGGTTCGCTTGGGGCTTGCAATGATTTTCGAGTGTCGGCTACGTTCAAAGTATAGACTCGGGGCTTGACATAACCTAACAATATCATATAACTCAAGCAACCCCAAATTAATTGAAGATTCTAAAACTCCACATAAAAACGTCTTCCTTTAATATATAAATAATATCTTTTATACGTATAGTGAATATAATTGAAGACTAAAAATATTATCTTTGTCTCATTTCTCTCTTTCAGTATTACATACTACAATATATTTTCGCACAACACATTTCATCTCCGACACAAAGGAAAATGCATCACTATTTAAAGGTGAAGAAGTCTTCCATGTAATCAATGTGTAGAATCTGCGTAGATAAATGTGATAGATATTATATACGTTATGGGAAAAAGTACAAGTACCCCTTAGACTATGACAGAAATTTCAGACACACATCTTAACTAAATTAAGGTCCTATTACTCCCTTAAACCCATTTTTTTTGTAATTTTGTGCACCTTTTTAGCTTATGTGACATCAAATATCTCTCACGCGCCTCAATTGTGTGGAGTCACAGAGTGTATCACGTAAGACAAAAGATGTACAAAATTACAAAAGAAATAAGTTCAGGAGTCCGGATCCTAAACGATATAAAATGTTAACAAAAATTCCAAAACGGTATATGAAATTTTATATTAACCAAAATAAAAAAATCGTTGGAATAGCAGCGATTTCTCCGTCGGGAAAAGCAAAATCGCTGCTACAGCAGCGACTTTTCAAAATGCGATTTTTTAAAAAAAAATTGAAAAAATCGCTGCCTAGGTTGCAATTTTGTTGCAATTTTTTTAAAAAATTAAATCGGTGCGAAAGTAGCAATTTTAAGAATTTTTTAATAAAGCGCTCCGGTCTGAGCAATTTACCTTTTTTTTTAAATTTAGTTAAATCGCTATTTTTTTATTTAATTACATTAAATCGCTGCACGTGTAGGGACTTTCCAAATTTTTTTAATAAAAAAAATTAATTAAATCGCTGCACTGAGAGCGATTTCCATAATTTTTCATTTTATTTTTTAAAATCGCTCATAAAAATAATCCTATTTATTTGTGTGTGGTAAAATTTTTGCAAAATATTTTTTTTGATTTTCTCCAATTTTGAAATCTATTTAATTTTTTTATTAAAGTAGGCAGGGTACCATTTTAAAAAATAAATAGATTAAAAAAATTGGAGAAAATCGAAAAAAAATTTGCAAAAAATTTACTACAAAACATAAGCAGGATTTATTTTATGAGCGATTTTAAAAATAAAATTAAAAAAAATAAGGATATATCTGCCAGTGCAGTGATTTAAATATTTTTTTCTAAAAAAATTGGAAATCGCTGCGATTTAACTATTTTTTTCTTAAAATCAAGGCATCGATTTAATTTTAAAAAAATTTGGGACAAAATTTAAGCAGCGATTTTTTTAATTTCTTTTTTAAAAAATCACATTTTCCAAAAAAAAATTCGGCAGAGAAAATCACTACAATTCCAACGATTTTGCCGTTTTGGTTAATATGAAATTTCATATATCGCTTGAAACTTTTGTTAACATTTTATACCCTTTAGGCTCCGGACACATAAGTTTAGGGGTAGAAGGACCTAATTTAGTTAAGGTGTGTGTCTCCGAAATTTCGTTCGCAGTCTAGGGGGTATTTGTTTCTTATCGCTATAAGTTATAAGAAACTAATGGTCACATGAGTTAGAAGAAACTAATAACCATGAGAGTTACAAAAACTATTTTTCATATAAGTTACAAGAACTAACAGTCATCTTTTATCACAATTTATATTATTAATAAAATGCTACATCAACAATAACTACTACTGTGTAAATCGTTGGGAGACTAAGGTATGATAACAGATTGAGTCTTTAAACTCTTAGCTTTGTATAATGATAATAATATTATGATGTTACATAAATACCTTTTTTATATGTCATATAAGATATTTTTTATTTATTTGTGAATATTGAGACTACGCTGGCATAGGCAACAACACTACATAGTTTACAAAGAAACAGTGTCATTATTGTATTCTTAGTTTGGTAACTTAAAATCTTAAGTTTATCCCAAGATCTAAAGTGGAATAGGGATAGCTAACAGAGGTTGAGCTTTTGCCACCGTATACCAAACTTTTCCTCCATGTCCAAATCTTTAGGTGCAATCCCACCATACAACTTCCAATCAAAGGTATTTAGAATTGAATTAACCTAAACCTGCTGGAGCCATCCTGATAGCCAAAGACAATCCGGGGCATATTCTTCAACAAGCATCAAAAGGAATTAGTTCAAAATCTGGATCTCTAATATCCATATCTGACTCCCAAAACCTCTCTGGCTTAACGTCCAAAGGGTCTTCCCATAGGCTAGCGTCGTGCCCTATTTCCCATACGTTCACAAGAACTTGTGAGTCTTTTGAAATAATATAGCCAGATAACTCAACATCTTCCTCTGCTTTGCGTGGAATTAAGAAAGGAGATTGTGGGTGTATTCGAATGGTTTCTTTCACAATGCACCTCAAGTAAGGTAATTCTGTAACATCAGCTTCATCTATTAGTTTGCCTTTGACAATCACTTGTGCAAGTTCTTCTTGTGCTTTCTCTAAAATGTGCAGATTCTTGAGTAGTTCAGCCATTGCCCACTCGAATGTATTTGATGTCGCATCAGTCCCTGCTACAAACAAGTCCTATGGAACTTACTAGTATAAGATCCTATGATGTCAATGTCATATAACATCAAGTGACAGATTCCAAAACATATTTTGCGAATTTAAATAAATAAAAATGAAATGTAATTGAGAATTGGAGAAAGAGGAATAGAAAATAAACTAAAATCAGATGTTTGATATGATTCCTATCGATTTCTTGAGGGCAAATGTTGAGAAGAGAATCTAAAAAATTAACATTTTTTAGTTTCCAAGTTTCCTTTCATTTATCCGCTCATCAATTAAACCACTCATAAGTTGAATAATCTTTGTAAAATGATATATCAGGCGTCGCCTTCTACCTTGTGGATCAATTTTCTCGAGAAAGGGAGAATAGTAGACCAAATTGGGTTTACCAGCCTCAACCATGATGTTCCCCATCAAATCCTTAAATTCCTTAGCAGAATTGGAGAATGGGTCAGTCAAATCTTATGAGAAAATGTTGTTCGACAACATATTTAAGGTAGTTCTAAATACTGCTCTTCCAACATTTACTGCTTCACAATTTCGCACACTTTTATGACAGTTTTCAATCAACTCCTGGACCTTTTCGCGTCTTAGATGCTTACTTACATCAATATTATTACCTGACATAAAGTAAATAAGAAAGAGGCCGACTACAATATAAAAAGTAGTAGTATAAATCACAATTCAAAATATCTACCTGGCATGATGTGAGAATTCATATTCTTGCGAAGTGTTCTCCATTGAGAGTTGACAGGTAACCAAACAACAGAGTGATTGCAAGCATAGAGTCCATCAGGAATAGATCTTCTAGAAAAGCTCAAATTTTGCCTTTGCGTGACTTGTTTAGCCAAGATTGATGAGGAAGTGACTACTGTATTTATATGCCCCAATTTTAGATTCATAATTGGACCATGTTTTTTCGCGAGTTGAGTAAGTGATATGTGAGTTTTGTCACCAAGCAAATGAAGATTTCCGATGATAGGCAAAGGAAAGGGACCAGGTGCAATTTGATTCTTTTAAGTGAAAAACTAACAACTCCATGAACCCAAAAACCAGCAAATAATAGTCCTATCAAAATGTTCATGTAGTCCATTTTTCTCTATATTTTCTTCACTTATGAACTGGCTAGGGAATCAATATATATATATATATATATATATATATATATATATATATATATATATATATATATATATATATATATATATATATATATAGTGTCCTGCCCCGCAAGGCGAAACATTAAATTCCGTCAATTCCAAAAACGCAGCAGCTATTCCTCAAAGCTTGGAGGGTCCAAAATGCCTTGTCAAACTGCCTCCCCAAATGCTGGAGGTTGCTTGCCAATATGGAGAAAACAGGCCATGCTCACCAGGCCAGCCAAGGGGTGAAGGACAAAATTCTGTGCAAGCAGTCTGCCATGTGGCAGTAAAGCTGTGAAGACAAAGCTGCCTCCTTTCTAGCCTCTGAAAATCAGCCACTTGGAGCATTTAATTTTGAATGTTTGCCCACACGTTTTTGGCTCACTTTTGGGAGCCTTTGTATATTGTAGAAGTTGCATTTTTCAGCATATAGTTAAAAAAATACTTTCCTCTTACTTTGTAAAAGCTTTTGGAAGCTCTCTCTTGGAAAATATTGGAAAATTGGCCTTGCTGCCTCCCAAACTTGGTTGCCTTTCTTGCTTTCATTCTTGCCTTTATTTTCTGTTTTGTGGCTTTGCTTGTGGACTCTTGCTTTAAATTCTTTGGACGTTTGGTTGGACTGAAGTTAGAAGAGCTGTGCAAGCCTTCTTGATTGTCCTTCACAGTGCTGAAAAATTCACCCCGTGACAAGTTGGTATCAGAGCAGCAGTTAAGCATGACGTCCAGGTCGCAGCGGAATGAGGAGAACGTTCAAGACAAGGAACCAGAGGTTCGGAAAGAACCATCCAAGAAACGAGACAAGAGTAAGGTAAGAGAGCCCACTTCTACCCCTTCTCTTGCTGGTCGAACTGTTGTTGAAGAGGAAGGAGGTTCGGACAACAACCTACTCGACGAGAGAATCGTCGGAGTTGAGGTGGGGTTGTCGGCCTTGAACTGGAGGATTGTGGTGGTTGAAAATAATTTTAGTTCCCTTGAGTCCGTAGCCATTGAAGGGCTGGACGAGGTGAAGAACAACTTGGGTGAACTTGAAGACATGCAAAGAGAGGGTCTGTCATCCCTTGAAATCAAGTTCAACGAAACCATCTCTGCTCTTCAAAGAGAGGTGGAGGCTTTGAAACGGCAGGTTGATGAGACTGCCGAGGCGGGAGTTGCTCCTCCCGTTACAGTTTGAGAGACTCGAATTGAGGCTCCTAAACCTAAAGAGTTTCGAGGGGAGAGGAGTGCTCAGGACGTAGAGAACTTCATATGGCAAATGGAGTCATATTTTGAACATGTTGACATGCACACGGAAGCGGCCAAAATCTGGACAACGGCTATGTATTTGACGGACACATCCATGCTGTGGTGGCGACGCAAAAAGGCTGATATGGAGAGAGGGGCTTGCCAGATTGATGATTGGGAGCAGTTTAAAACTGAGCTCAAACGGCAGTTCTATCCCCAGAACGTTGTCCACGAAGCCCGCAGGCGATTGAGGGAGCTAAAGCAGACTTCCTCCATCCGGGATTATGTTAAGGAATTCACGAAGTTGACACTTCAGATTCCTAGTTTGACGAGTGAGGACTTGCTGTTCTATTTCCTTGATGGCCTGCAAAATTGGGCCAAGCAGGAGCTGCAAAGGCGTCAAGTGCATGACGTTGATGAGGCGATCGCAGTGGCGGAGTCGCTCAACGACTTCCGTGGTGATGCTGCCAAGGGGAGGGATAACAGGAGCAGAACTATTCCTCCCAAAGTCGACAACAACAACAGGGGCCGTAGCAGACCAAATACCAACCAGAGCAATGACACGAGAAGCAACCCTCGTGATCAGCCTTCAAACTTCCGGAAAAATTATGAAGACCGCAAGAGAGGTGCTCCTCAGCGGGAAGGCTGTTATATCTGTGGAGAGACGACACATGCCGCTCGGTACTGTCCATCGTTGAGGAAGCTTAGCGCCATGGTGGCTGCCGAGAAGCAGCAAGAGAAGGCTGCAGCGCAAGCAAGCAGTTCTGCCGGTGAGAAACGTGGGCAGAGTAGCGGAGCTGACAAAGGCAAGAACGTGGTCGTAGGGATGTTCAACCATATGGCGCTGATCAGTTACATCTCCATTGCTGCCTTGGCTGCCAAACCAGCTGGAGTCAGGCCTCGGGAGTCATTGTTCATCGATGCCAAACTAAACGGCAAAGACGTGCGGATCATGGTAGACACAGGGGCAACCCACAACTTTGTGACTGAGCAAAAGGCCAAGGAGTTGGGCCTAAATTATGTTGCCAGTAATACCAAGTTGAAGACCGTCAACGCCACTCCTACTACTGTCAATGGTTTTGCGGCTGCAGTTCCAATTGAGTTAGGAGAATGGGCTGGGCAGACTGATTTTACAATTGCGCCAATGGATGTTTTTGATATCATTTTAGGACTTGACTTTTGGTATGAAGTCAATGCCTTCATCTCACCGCGTCACAACCAGCTACATATTAGCGACGTTGGAGGGTCTTGCGTGGTATCCCTTATTCGGGTACCACAAACTGGAATGCAGTTGTCAGCAATGCAGATCATCAAGGGGTTCAAGAGAGGCGAGCCAACATTTATTGCCACTCTGATTGAAGACGCTGGGAGCTGCGATGAGGCAGTTCCATTGCCGCCCTGCATCAAACACGTCCTTAGCAGCAACAAGGACGTTATGCCAGTAGAACTTCCCCAATGGCTGCCACCTCGGAGAGAAGTTGACCATCAAATTGAGCTAGTTCCAGGGGCAAAGCCGCCTGCCATGACGCCTTATCGCATGGCACCCCCGGAGCTGGAGGAGCTAAGGAAGCAGCTCAAGGAGTTGCTGGATGTTGGGCACATCAGGCCGTCCATGGCGCCGTTTGGTGCGCCTGTACTGTTCCAGAAGAAGAAGGACGGGACACTGCGATTGTGCATCGACTACCGGGCACTCAACAAGGTCACAGTAAAGAACAAATACCCCGTGCCTTTGATTACAGATTTGTTCGACCGGTTGGGACAGGCGAAGGTGTTTACCAAAATGGATTTGAGAAGAGGCTATCACCAAGTCAGGATTGCCGATGGTGATGAGCCGAAGACTGCTTGTGTAACGCGTTATGGGGCGTTCGATTGGCTGGTAATGCCATTTGGGTTGACAAACGCACCGGCAATGTTCTGCACGTTGATGAACAGACTGTTCCTTTCCTACTTGGATCAGTTTGTTGTGGTTTACCTGGATGATATCGTTGTCTACAGCGACAACATGGAAGACCATGTAGAACACTTGTGCAAAGTGTTTGAGATTCCGCGCAACAACGAGCTGTATGTGAAGCGTGAGAAGTGCAGTTTCGCACAACCAATTGTCCGTTTCCTTGGGCACACTATCAGCCATGGCAAAATTCAAATGAATAGCGACAAGATAGCTGCTATCAACAATTGGGAAGCACCAACGAAGGTACCAGAATTGAGGTCCTTCCTTGGCCTGGCTAATTACTACCGGCGCTTCATCTTCAATTATTCCGCATATGCAGCGCCTCTCACAGACTTGCTGAAAAAGGACCGTGCCTGGAATTGGTCGGCAGCTTGCCAAACTGCCTTTGAGAGGCTGAAGTTGGCTGTGACGCAAGAGCCCATGTTGGCCTTGCCAGATTTCTCCAAGCCATTCGAAGTCCACACAGATGCATCGGACTTCACTATCGGTGGCGTCCTAATGCAAGAGGGCCACCCAATAGCCTTTGAGAGCCGGAAACTGAATGAAGCGGAGCAGCGGTACACAACACATGAGAAGGAAATGACTGCCGTGGTGCACTGCCTGAGAACGTGGCGCCACTACCTGCTGGGGGCTCACTTTGTCGTCAAGACGGACAACGTCGCGACGATATATTTTCAGTCCCAAAAGAAGTTGTCCGCCAAGCAAGCTCGATGGCAAGACTACCTGGCTGAATTCGACTTTACCCTTGAGTACAAGCCGGGGAAGGCAAACGTAGTGGCTGATGCCCTTAGGCGCAGGACTTCATTGGCAACTATTGTGAGCTCAACCAGCAGCTCAATTGTTGACGACATTAAGCAGGGATTGCAACATGATCCCATTGCCAAACAACTCTTCGCCTTGGCCCAGCAAGGCAAGACGAAGAAGTT
This sequence comes from Solanum lycopersicum, assembly GCF_036512215.1. Taxonomy (NCBI): domain Eukaryota; kingdom Viridiplantae; phylum Streptophyta; class Magnoliopsida; order Solanales; family Solanaceae; genus Solanum; species Solanum lycopersicum. The sequence goes on from NC_090808.1 coordinate 57,122,046, forward strand.
TTGGGCAGAAGACGGCCTGCTATATACAACGGGCAGGCGTGTGTACGTCCCGAAGTGGGCTAGCCTTCGGCGTACCTTGATGAAAAAAGGCCACGATTCTGCTTGGGCTGGTCACCCAGGGCAAAAGAGGACCTTGGCACTATTGGAAGCTTCATACTACTGGCCTCGGATGCGAGATGACGTCGAGGCGTATGTGCAAACGTGCCTTGTCTGCCAACAGGATAAAGTTGAGACAAAGGTACCAGGCGGATTGCTGGAGCCGCTGCCCATTGCTGAAAAACCTTGGGACAGCGTCACCATGGATTTCATAACATGTTTGCCAAACTCGGAGGGCTTCGGAACAATTATGGTCGTGGTGGATCATTTCTCCAAGTATGCGATATTCACCGCCACCGCGGCTAACTGCAAAGCCAAGGAAGCTGCCAGGGTCTTCCTACGTGATATTGTCAAATACTTGGGCATTCCTAAACACATCATCAGCGATCGTGATCCCCGGTTTACAGGTTTGTTTTGGAGGGAGCTGTTTAGCTTGCTGGGGTCGGAGTTGCATTTCTCGACCAGTTTCCACCCTCAGACGGACAGGCAGACGGAGAGAATCAATGCACTATTGGAGTGCTATCTGAGGCACTATGTTAGTGCTAATCAAAGGGACTGGGCAAGGCTGCTAGACACTGCCCAGTTCTCATATAATCTACAGCGCAGTGAGGCAACGGGGAAGAGTCTGTTCGAGTTAGCGACGGGGCAGCAGCCAACAACACCCCAGTCCTTGCCTGTTGACACTGGTTTCAAAAGTCCAGGTGCCTATCAAATGGCCAAGGCCTGGGAAGAACAGGTCGACCTTGCACGGTCGTACCTCGACAAGGCTGCCCTAAAAATGAAAAAGTTTGTTGATCGTAGGCGACGTTCGGTGAATTATCAGATTGGGGATAGAGTCATGGTGAAACTGAATCCCCGGCAATTCAAGTCACTGCGAGGCGTGAATCAGAATTTGATTCGCAAGTACGAGGGGCCATTTGAGATTGTTGCCAAGGCTGGCAAAATCTCCTATCGGGTAGACATGCCGCACCATCTGAAGATTAATCCGGTCTTCCACGCAAGCCAATTAAAGCCCTACTTTGAAGACAAAGAGGATAAGGATCGGGGTCAGTCCGAGAGGGCCAGAATTTTCGTAGCACCGCCTACTGTGGACAAACAGATTGAGGCGATCATTGATCACCAGCTTGTTCGTGGGAAAGGCTGGAACAATTCCAGTTCCCAGTTCTTAGTACACTGGAAGGGGACGACGCCGGAGGAGGCAACTTGGGAGAAGTACGAAGACTTGTGGCAGTTCCGCGACAAGGTCCATCGGTACATGCAGCTATGTAGCATCGGGGTCGTCGCCAGTTCAGGCGGGGGAGCGTGTCCCGCCCCGCATGACGGAACATTAAATTCCGTCAATTCCAAAAACACAGCAGCTATTCCTCAAAGCTTGGAGGGTCCAAAATGCCTTGTCAAACTGCCTCCCAAAATGCTGGAGGTTGCTTGCCAACATGGAGAAAACAGGCCATGCTCACCAGGCCAGCCAAGGGGTGAAGGACAAAATTCTGTGCAAGCAGTCTGCCATGTGGCAGTAAAGCTGTGAAGACAAAGCTGCCTCCTTTCTAGCCTCTGAAAATCTGCCACTTGGAGCATTTAATTTTGAATGTCTGCCCACACGTTTTTGGCTCACTTTTGGAGCCTTTGTATATTGTAGAAGTTGCATTTTTCAGCAGATGGTTAAAAAAATACTTTCCTCTTACTTTGTAAAAGCTCTTGGAAGCTCTCTCTTGGAAAATATTGGAAAATTGGCCTTGCTGCCTCCCAAACTTGGTTGCCTTTCTTGCTTTCATTCTTGCCTTTATTTTCTGTTTTGTGGCTTTGCTTGTGGACTCTTGTTTACGATTCTTTGGACATTTGGTTGGACTGAAGTTAGAAGAGTTGTGCAAGCCTTCTTGACTGTCCTTCACGGTGCTGAAAAATTCACCCCGTGACAAATATATATATATATATATATATTGGTTTTAGTATGAGTTTGATATGTTAGAGTTTGGAGGCGATACCCGGTTTCCTGGTTCCTCTCGTATTTTCTGGAGCCAATACATAAAATCTTATTTAAATTTTTGAAAATTTTGACTACTTTATCTTGATTTAAATATTCTGTTTGGATGGTTGTGTTAGCATTTTTGTTGATACTGATATGGTCCGTATTACATGGTACCCCACTTCATGGACCCATTATCCCATTAATGGGAAAGTGGTTAATTACCCTTATCCCACTAATGGGATAATGGTTAACTACTATTATCCCACTACTCTAGTGGTTGATAATTTCCCATAACCTCTTAATCGTTCTTGATGGAAGAACGGTTATTAAAATGTCATTTGGTTCAAAGGTCCCCAAGCACATTACTTCTGAAAACTCCATACTATCTAAGAGTAAAGTTTTGAGTGCTTAGAAGATTTTTTGAAGAAAGAAAGAATTGTAGACTCCGACTATATCACTAACAACAGCCGGAGGTATGTCGATCACACTATATTCCGTTGCTTCATTGCTCTGTAATGTCTTACATTTGGCATCAGAGCCGTTGAATTTCCTATGCTTTGTTAATTGTCAGAATATTTTAAATCGCTCAAAATGGTTTTTAAAAATTCAGATCTTGTTTTGAACTTTTAAAAATATCTTCTAATAAAAAAAACAAAGAGATTGTTATTTTTTTGCATATGTTCAACAATAAATCTTGTTTTGAGTTAATATTTAGTGATTCATATAATTTTATTTTATTGAAATTTATCCACTGCAATCTTAATGAAATGATATTATATATTATATTTTGGATTACTTAAACATAAATGTCTAAATGATCTAGAATTTATTTGATTACAGTTTAACCATAACATATTTAATTGATAAAATTTTAAAAGTTAAGGATCACATAAAAAAATTTAGACATTAGAATTGTAATTAATTATGTATGATATGATAACTTAATTTCTTTATTATTAAGTGGCATAATTAATTAAGATGAAATATTAAATACTTTTCATAATTACCCACAGGAATTATGAATGAGAGTTTTAATAGTTTTGTCATAAAGATAGAATATCATCCAATTAAATCGATAATTTTATCATAAATATGAATCTAATTGAATTAAAAATTTAGCCCACAAGCAATTTTTATGTTAGTAGATTCAACATTATTACTTGCCTCAAATTTTTGTTAAGTGCGTATGTATATTTTTGAGAAAATGGTCTAAACCGTCCCCCCCCCCCCCACCAATCTATACCGGAATCCCAACTACACTTCAACTTCACGGGTGTCTCATTACCCACCTAAGCTATATTTTTATATATTTTCTACCCACCTAAATGCAGACCTGTCATGGGAGGTGTTGTCACCGCCTCTAGGCGCGTTGGAAGCATAATTTGACGAAAAATTCCTCCTTCTCCAACATTCATCTTCCCCACTTTTAAATAACCATTATTTCTTCTTCCCCCACCATTAATCCTTGTTTCTTTTGTGAAAAATTCATGATTTCCTCTCAAAATTAAGTAAGGCTCAGTTGTTAATGTTCATTTTTACTTCAAATCTTGAATTAAGGATTTGTAATCTGCTCTAATTTCTTATTTAGGTGTCTAATTAAAATTTTAAATTTTCTCAAAATTCATCAAAAATAACAAATGAAAATTTAAATACGCTTTGTATGGATGAATCAGATCCAATGCTCAACGCTTTAGTGAGATGCAAACACACAATTTCGCTAAATTTGTAAACTCTCTTGGTCGAAATTAAATCCGAGAAGAAGATTTTGGTTTTTCCCATGCTATGGTGTATGTGTTTTTTCTCTTGTGTTCTTGCTACATTTCTTTTGACGATGCTAATGTACTTATTTGGATCATTTTCAGTCTGAAAATTGAGGAGATGAACATGAAAAAAGAGGATTTTTTCTTTGTTCCTTTGTTCTGCTTTCAGTTTAGGAGGGAAATGGGGGAAAAACTAGAGAATGGAGAAAAACAAGAAATGAGAGTTTCAAGGTGGGGGTTCCAGCGCGTGTAATCACGCAGGACAACTTATTTGGTTTATGTGTTGACGTCATAACTTAGGTGGGTAGAAAATATATAAAAATATAATTTAAGTGGGTAATGGGACACCCGTGAAGTTGGAGTGTGTAGTTGGGATTTCGGATATAGGTTAGGGAGGGGAAGGGGGTAGACCAATTTCTCTATATTTTTTGCAGTTATGCAACATGCAAATTTCTCTGATATTTGTGATATTCTCGAATTGAATGGTGAGAACTATAATATTTGGAAGGAGAGAATTCTCCTTCATCTAGGGTGTATGGATATTGATTATGCTATCAGGAAACACGAGTCATCTATTAATGAAATTAACACTCAAGCTGAGATTTTTCTTCATGAACAATGGGTACGCTCTAACCGTTTGACTGCTATATTCATTAAGACCAAAATCTCTGCTGGTATTCGTGAATCTGTCGAACAACATAACAATGTTAAGGCATTATTGAAGGCTATTGATGAACAGTTTGAAACTTCAAATAAGGCACTTGCCAACACCATAATTATGAAATTCTCATCAATGAGGCTCACTAGTGTGAGAAATGTGCGTGAGCACATTCTGAAAATGCGAGACTTAGCGGCTCAACTAAAGATTCTTGAATTTGAAATTTTTGAAACTTTTCTTGTACACTATATCTTGAATACTCTACTTGCAAGGTATGGTCACTTTAAGATCTCTTATAACACACATAAAGATAAATAGTCTATTAATGAACTCATGGCCATGTGTGTTCAAGAGAAAGGTCGACTACTGATGGAAACAGGAGAAAGTGCATTCATGACTATTCAAGGAAAGAAGACCAATCAAGTTTACAAGAGGTCTAAAAGAAAGACACCACTTGAAACTGACATAAAAAATGAAGTCAAGTGTCGCTTCTGTAGAAAGAAGGGGCACAAAAGGCATGATTGTGTCAAGTTTCAAAATGGCTTGTTATCTCTCTTGTTTTTTATGAAGCTAATATGATTGATGTTAATCATAACACGTGGTGGATTGATTCTGCTTCTACAATCCATATTACAAATTTCTTGCAGGCCAGTGGAAGCTCAGCGAAGCATCTATTCTGAAAACAAGATGCAGTCGCATCTGGAAGCTATTGGGACATACAACTTAGTTATTAGTAGTGGTTTTATTTTAGAGTTGGAAAAGACTTTTTATGTTCCTAATTTTTCTAGGAATTTAATTTCAATATCAAGACTTGTACTTTTGGGATATTCCTTCTTTTTAGAAGGTGATTCCAAACTACTTTATAAATCTAAACTTATTGGATATGGTACATTGCCTAATGGTCTTTTCTCTCTTAATTTACAAATATGATTCCACTCATACTGTTATGCATGTACAAACTGGCATTAAAAGATGTGTTATAAATGAAGATTCCTCTATCTTATGCATAGGAGATTGGGACATATCTCCATCAATAGAATTCAGAGATTAGTAAATGATGAAGTATTCAGTACTTTTAAATTTTACTGATTTTGATACTTGTACAGATTGGATTAAAGGCAAGCAGACCAACAAGTCAAAGAAAGGTGCCAAGAGGAGTTCAATTGTATTAGAAATCATACATTCAGTATATGTTGTCCGGACATGGACGCATATGGTCATAAATACTTTATCACTTTTATAGATGATTACTCACGATATATGTATCTCTACATGCTTCATAATAAGAGCGAAGCATTAGAAGCCTTTAAAGTTTTCAAGGATGAAGTAGAGAAACAATGTGAAAAACAAATTAGAATCGTGAGAACTGATAGAGGTGGTAAGTATTATGGTAGATATACAGAAGATGGACAAGCACAAGGTCCGTTTGTGAAGCTTATTTAACAAAATAGAATTGTTGCCCAATATACTATGTCTGATTCTGCGAATTGGAATGGTGTAGAAGAAAGAAAAAACCGAACATTATTGGACATGGTGCATAGTATGTTAAGTAGATCTAAGCTACCTAAGTCCTTGTGGATTGAATCTCTTAAGACAACAACATATATATTAAATCGAGTTCCAACCAAGGTTGTTCCAAAGACGTCTTTTAAGTTATTCAAAAGATGAAAATCTAGTTTGACACATATACGTGCATGGGGATGCCTGTCTGAAATTATAATTTACAACCCACAAGAAAAGAAATTGGATCCTATAGTGGATATTTCATTGGATATGCTGAAAGGTCTAAAGGATACAAATTCTACTGTCCATCTAACAGTATTAGGATTGTGGAATCAAGAAATGCAAAATTTCTTGAAAATGACTTAATTAGTGAGAGTGATCAATTTCATAATACAATTTCTATAAGATATCAACCTTCAACTTCAAGTCAAAAATTTATTGTTGTACATAATACTCCTCAAGTTCAAATGGGTGTTGAGCAACCAATCAATGTGATTCATCAAGCTGCTGAAAACATGCATATAGATCAAGTTGTTCAAGTAATTTCTGAAATTATTGAACAATCAGTTGAATAACATAATCCACAGGAAAATGTTGGTGCAACATTGAAAAGATCTACTAGAGAAAGAAAATCAGCACTTCCTAGTGACTTTGTTGTATATTTGCAAGAATCTGACATTGGAGTTGAAAATGATCCCAAGTCTTTTGCACAAGCCATGAATTCTAAAGAGTCTGAATTGTGGTATAATGCCATGAAAAAAAAAGATGAGATGAAATCTATGAAAAGTAACGAGGTATGGGATCTTGTCGATTTTCCTAATGGTGTTAAAATCATTGGATGTAATTGAATTTTTAAGACTAAATCGGGCTCATCAGACAACATAGAAAGATATAAAGCAAGTCTCATTGCTATAGGATTCAATCAAAAGGAAGGAATTTATTACACAGAGACATTTTCTCCTATGTATAAAAAGGATTCCTTGCGCATAATATTGGCATTAGTAGCACAATTTGACTTAGAATTGCAACAGATGGATGTAAAAATCGCATTTCTCAATGGTGATCTAGAGGAATAGGTTTATATGAAACAAACTGAAGGATTCTCCTCAAGTAATGGTGAGCACTTGGTATGCAAGTTAAAGAAATTCATATATGGACTAAAACAAGCTTCTCGTCAATGGTATTTGAAATTTTATAATGTTATCTCTTCATTCGAATTCGTCGAGAACATTATGAATCAACGTATATACCATAAAATTAGTGGGAGTAAAATATGTTTCTTAGTTCTATATGTAGATGATATCTTACTTGCATCCAATGATAAGGGAATGGTACATGAGGTGAAACAATTTCTCTTTAAAAGTTTTGATATGAAAGACATGGGGATGGATCTTATGTTATTGGTATTAAAATTCATCGAGATAGACATCAAGATACCTTAGGTTTATCTCAAGAATCCTATATCAATAAAATTATAGAGAGGTTCCGAATGAAAGATTGGTCACCAAGTGTATCTCTTATCGTGAAGGGTGACAAGTTCAATTTAAATCAGTGCCGAAGAACGATCTTGAGAGGGAACAAATGAAGGACATTCCTAACGCTTCTGATATCGGAAGCTTGATGTATGCTCAGGTTTGTACAAGACATGACATATCATTTGTTGTTGGAATGTTAGGAAGATATCAGAGTAATCCAGGTCTTGACCACTGGAAAGCTGCAAAGAAAGTCTTAAGATATCTTCAAGGTACAAAAGACTACATGCTTACCTACAAACGATCAGATGACTTGGAAATTATTGGCTACTCTGATTCAGACTTTGCTGGTTGTGTTCGATTCACGGAAATCAACTTCAGGCTACATATTTATGTTAGCCGGTGGAGCTATATCTTGGAGAAGTGCCAAACAGACTCTAGTTACTACATTCACTATGGAGGCTGAGTTTATTTCTTGTTTCGAGGCTACCTCACATGGTGTATGGTTAAAGAGTTTTATTTCTGGACTTAAGAATTGTTGACTCTATATCTAAGCCATTAAGGTTACATTGTGACAATTCAGCTGTTGTCTTTATTGCTAAGAATAATAAAAGTGGTAGTCAAAGCAAGAATATCGACATCAAATATCTAGCCATAAGAGAATGTGTTAAAAACAAGAAAGTGGTCATTGAACACATTAGCAATGAAGTAATGTTAGCTGATTTTTTAACTAAAGGCATACCACCACAAAAATTTAAGGATCACGTAGTCACAATGGGACTTAGTCTTACTACGTAGAATTTCGTTGTAACAATGAATGTTTATGAAACTCTATTTTATATGATATTTCTCGTTAATTGTGTGCACATTCAGTTTTATTTTCAGAAATGTCATTAAAGTATGGACCTTGAATAAATATTGAATTTATTCATTAATATATGGGTTAAAGTTTAGAGATATAGTGCATTGTGATTCATGGATGATACTACTCACTGCAAGAGAAACTATCGCCATGATTCGTGTATTATATTTCATTAATGGGATTACAATATACGAATAAAGTGGGAGAATGTTAGCATTTTGGTTAATGCTGATATGGTCCATATATTATGGTTCCATATCCAAAAACTTCATGGACCCATTATCCCACTAATGGGAAGGTATTTAACTACCCATTATCCCATTAATGGAAAGGTAATTAACTATACATTATCTCACTAATGGAAAAGTGGTTAATTATCCATTATCGCACTAATGGGATAATGGTTAACTACCCATTATCCCACTACTCTAGTGGTTGGCAACTTTCCGTAACCTCTTAATCGTTCTTGACGGAAGAACGGTCATAAATATGTCATTTGGTTCAATGGTCCCTAAGCACATTACTTCTAAAACCCCCATATCATCTAAGAGTGAGGTTTTGAGTGCTTAGAAGATCTTTGAAGAAAAGAAGAATTGTAGACTGTGACTATATCGCTAACAAAGGCTGGAGCTAGATCGATCACACTATATTTCCGCTGCGTCATTGCTATGTAATGTCTTGCAGATTGTTCATTAAGAAAATTGTTTGTACTTTATTTTTAACATTTTTACATGTATAAGGTATTAGTATGATATAATTAAGACGTAGACTTGCGTTTTATTTATGTACCTCTCAACTTTGTCAGTTGAAGCTTGTGAAAGTGGCTCATATATACCCCTATTGTCACACAAATGACTCACATATACCATTTTCTCTAGCAAGCGTGAAAAAATTAATTGTAAATTAATTTTTATCAATTTTTTAATTTTAAAAAAATAATTCATGTAGGGATATATTTTATCCTTCACGTTTTATTTTACCTTTTTAATTCAACAACTTATTTAAATTTATTATTTTGATGGTCAAATTTATTCTTTTCACTTATTTTCTTATAATCTTTACTATAGATATCCTAATTTTCTTAAAATATAAATACTAAATTAATTACAATAGCAAAAAAAAGTAGTTTTAATTCTTTCCTCTTTTTCTTTAATTCGCAGTTCTTTCTTTTTATTTCTCTCATTTTACACTAAAGAATGAAAGAAAACTAAAACAAGAATAGGAAATTCAAATAATAATAATCAAAGAAATCGAAAATTAATTTACGTGTGAAAAAAAAAGATCAAATACATAATTCTTTTAAAATATTAAAATCAAAAATTAATTAAAAAAATATTTTAATCACTTTTGTGACGGTTGGGACATATGTGAGCCATTTTGTAATGATAAGGGTATATGCGTGCCAATTTCGCAACGATAGGGACATACATGAGCTACTTTTCTAACGAGGGCATATCAACCCCAAAAAGTTGAGGGGTATATCAAGATATTTTTCTGTCACACCTCTTTTTTTTCTCAATATTTTTTATTTTATTTTTTCGAAAGAAAAAGAGTTTTTCCAATTAAAGTGACGTTTTGAAAAGAGACAATTAGTATTCAGAGTCGCCACTTGGAATTGAGTTTTTGTGTTCCAAGTCACCTTATTTAAATCCCTAATCAAAAGAAAATTTGACTCTATTTTTTATTGGTCTACGAACTAGAAATCCAGGTAAGAAATTCTGTTGACCGAGGGGAAGGTGTTAAGCACCCCTCGAGTCCCGTGGTTCTAGCACGGCCGCTTTATTGACTTTGGTATGACTTGACATAATTTTGAAAATTATATTATTTAACTTAATAATAAATTGTTTTTAATTTATTCTCTCATTCATTTCAGACCTATTAAAATTGACTTATTTAAATTAAATCTATTGAAAATTATTTTATTATTTTTGGTCTGTGTCCATTGATTTAAAATTTGAAACACTCATATTTATTTAAATATTTATTATTTAGGTATTTTGCTTTTACATTTTTTATATTTTTTTTATATTATTATGGGGTTAAATTTATACAGGTATTTTATAGTTAGAAATAAAATTTAAAGTTCAAGTTAATTTAGGAATTCTATTTTTTTTAATTTACAAATAGAAAAATAAAATTTTATGATATTTGAAGTTAGTTTTAAAATCACAAAAATTCTAAATAGATTAGGACTATATAAATTTTTTAAGAAAGGTTTTAACTCTTTTTTTTTTAGAATGCATGTAACAAAATTTTAACATTCTGTCTCTTTTTTTTTTTAGAAAAATAACTATTATTTTTTAGTCAATTTTTTTTGTTTACGTTTGTTATGTTTTTCTTTCTTTCTTTTTTTGTAATTTTTTTTACGCTCTTTACTTTAAAAAAATAAATTTTGTGCTACATTCTCTTTTCTTGTTTTTTTAATCTTTTTTTTTTATTTTTTTATTACATTTTTTCTTTTTATGCCTTTAACTTTTTTTTCTTTTTACGTTTTTTCTGCTTTTATTACTATTTGATTTTTTTTTTGTTTCTGTTGAAAAAAAGACTGTTATGTTTTTTTATATTTGTCACGACCCAAAACGGGTCGCGAGTGGCACCCACACTTATCCTACTATGTGAGCGAACCAACCAATCTAAACCCCAACATTTCAACCATAAATAACATAATATAATGCGGAAGACTTAAACTCATTAATGAAAATCGATTAAATACTTCTAAAAACTCAATACTTATTATCCCCAAAATCTGGAAGTCGTCATCACAAGAACATCTATCCTCAAATTTCTAAAGCTAAGAGTATCTAAGAAACTAAAAACAAATACAAGAGATAGTCCATTTCCGAACTTCAAGGACATCAAGACATGAATGAGAGCGAATCCAGTCCGATCTAGGAACAATAGCTCACCCTGAAAACTGACGCGGTGAAGACTGGCTAGAGTTGCTGTTGAGTTGAAGACGACGGCACGTTTGCTGCACTCCACAAATAGCAAGAGAAAAACATACAAGTAGGAGTCAGTACAAAACATAGGTAGTGAGTAGATATCATCGGCCAAGTCAAAATAGAAAACAGTATATATCAGATAATATCATAAAATCAACTACAATACTCAACATGCGGCATTTACAATTACCATAACCCTTGGTCACAACACCAAGCACGTCAATGAGGACTCACGCCTCCCCATCATACTCATTTGGGAATTAGATTCATTAGATTTGAGTATATTAAGATAATTCAAGATTCATTCTCTTTATTCCTCTTGTGTCGGAACGTGACACTCCGATCCCCTAATACTACGTGTCGGTTCGTGATACCCGATCCACTAATACTATGTGCCGGTTCGTGACACCCGATCCCCTAATACTATGTGTCGGTTCGTGACACCCGATCCACTAATTCTATGTGTCGGTTCGTGACACCCGATCCACTAATTCTATGTGTCGGTTCGTGACACCCGATCCGCTAACCTCATTCTTTTAGTTCATCAAGCCTTCTTTTATACCAAGGCATCATCATTAACAAAGAGGTTTTTAAGATTCAAGATTCAACAGCCTCATCATGCTTACTTTATCACAATTATATAATTACATTCATGCAAGCATACAATTAAGCATATAATTAAGTATAAAAGATGACAAAAGTAACCCACTAATTAATTTAAGGTTATCTCCTTTAGCCCTCAAGAAATTGGATTATTAATATTCAACAACTAACTTTATAATTATAAGCAGGAATAGTCCAAAACGTCCCTTAAAACATTTAACAGAAATCCGACCCAGCCTGGGATTACGCAGTCTGTGACGGTCCGTCCTGCACGTACGTCACAAAGTTCAGAGACTAAATTTTTGTGGAAGATGTGTGACGGTCCGTCGTGCCCACGACGGTCCGTCCTGCCATTCCATTACGAAGTTTAGAGAGTCGATTTCAATACCCAAATTTCAGAATTCTAAGTGTTTTGGAACGAGACCCCCATGACGGTCCATCGTGCCCATGACGTTCCATCGTGGGATCCGTTGACTCAGCCAGTTTTTCCAGAATTAAAATTTGCTGCTCAAAATGACTAAATACGTCGTTACAATAGATACCAATTTACCCATCGTTCATCCCCGAACGATCACAAGAAGAAAAACAAGGGCGAAAAGGAGTACCTGAATCTGTAAATAGGTGTGGGTATCTTTCTCGCATATCAGCCTCCTTCTCCCAAGTGGACTCTTCAACTGGTCAATTCTTCCATTGAACTTTGATGGATGCAATCTCTCTTGACCTCAACTTTCGGACTTCTCTATCTAAAATGGCAACAGGCTCCTCCTCATAAGACAAATTCTCATCAAGAAGAACCGAATCCCAATGAATGATGTAGTTTCCATCTCCATGGTATCTTTTCAACATAGACACATGAAATACCGGATGCACTTCTGACAGTCCTGGGGGCAAGGCTAATTCATAAGCCACCTCCCCTACTCGCTTAAGTACTTCAAATGGTCCAATATACCTTGGGCTTAGCTTACCTATTTTCCAAACCGCATCACCCCTTTCATGGGTGAAACCTTCAGCAAGACTTGCTCACCCTCCATGAACTCCAAGTCTCTAACCTTTCGATCTGCATATTCCTTTTGCCTGCTTTGAGCCGCTAAAAGCTTTTCTTGAATAGATTTCACCTTCTCTAATGAATCCCTCAAAAGATCAATGCCCCAAGGTCTAACCTCAAATGCATCAAACCACCCAATGGGAGACCTACATCTCCTCCCATACAATGCTTCGAAAGGAGCCATATCAATACTTGAGTGATAGCTATTATTGTATAAAAACTCCGCTAAGGGTAAGAAGTTATCCCAATGACCACCAAACTTTATCACACATGTACGAAGCATATCTTCCAACACCTGAATCGTTCGCTCAGACTGGCCATCGGTCTGAGGGTGAAATGCAGTACTAAGGTCCAACCTAGTACCTAATTCAGCATGCAATGTTTTCCAAAACTTAGAAGTAAACTGCGTACCTCTACCTGATATGATGGAGAGTGGAACTCCATGCAATCGAACAATTTCTGAGATGTAGAGTCTGGCTAACTTCTCTGCATTGTAGGTCACCTTGACCGGGATGAAGTGAGCAGACTTAGTTAATCTGTCCACAATTACCCAAATAGAGTCAAACTTCCCCAATGTCTTTGGAAGACCAACCACGAAATCCATTGCAATTCTCTCCCACTTCCATTCAGGAATGGGCATTCTCTGAAGTGTTCCTCCGGGCCTCTGGTATTCATTCTTTACTTGCTGGCAATTTGGACATTTGGCAACAAAATCAACAATGTCGCGCTTCATTCTACTCCACCAAAAGTGTTGCTTTAGGTCACGGTACATCTTGGTTGCACCAGGATGTATAGAATATACGGAACTATGGGCCTCTGTAAGAATAGTGTGGATCAATTCATCAACACGGGGCACACATACCCTTCCCTTAATTCTCAAAACACCTTCCTCATCCATTATTGCTTCTTTAGCCTCTCCTCGCAACACCATATCCCGAATTCGGCTTAGTTTCTCATCATCAAACTGTTTTCCCTTGATCTTGTCAAGAAAAGAAGATCTCACCTCCACACTGGCCAAAAATCCTCCCTTCTCATTTACTTCTAGCCTCATAAAGTCGTTAGCCAGAGTCTGAACCTCTCTAGCTAATGGGCGTCTAGAAACTTGTAAGTGGGCTAAACTACCCATGCTCCCTGCTTTTCTACTTAAGGCGTCTGCCACAACATTAGCCTTTCCTGGGTGATACAAGATGGTAACATCATAATCCTTCAGTAATTCCATCCACCTCCTCTGTCTCAAATTCAAATCTCTCTAAGTAAAGACATATTATAGGCTACGATGATCCGTATAAACTTCACACTTGACCCCATGTAGATAGTGTCTCCATTGCTTTAATGCAAACACAACTACGGCCAATTCCAAATCGTGGATCGTATAGTTACGTTCATGCACCTTTAATTGCCTCGAAGCATAAGCAATTACATTCTTCTCTTGCATTAGCACTGCACCCAAACCAGAATAGGATGCATCGCAATAAACAATGAAGTTCTTACCCTCTACTGGCAAGGTAAGGGTAGGTGCAGTAGTCAGCAAGGTCTTGAGTTCTTGAAAGCTTTCTTCACATTCATCCGACCATACAAATGGAACATTCTGCTTAGTCAAGTTCGTCAATTGGGAAGCAATAGAAGAGAATCCCTTGACAAATCGACTGTAGTAGCTGGCTAAACCAACAAAGCTCCTTATTTCTGACACATTAGTAAGTCTTACCCAATTTCTCACTGTTTCAATCTTAGAAGGATCCACCATCACTCCATCCTTAGAAACTACGTGCCCCAAGAAGGACACTGAATCTAGCCAAAACTCACACTTAGAGAATTTGGCGTAAAGCTTTTTCTCCCTCAACATTTCCAATACCATTCTCAAGTGCTCCTCATGTTCTTTCTTGCTCTTCGAGTATACCAGTATGTCATCAATGAATACAATGACAAAGAGATCCAGATATGGCTTGAAAATCCCGTTCATCAAGCTCATGAAAGCAGCAGGGGCATTCGTATGCCCAAAAGACATTACTAAGAACTCATAATGCCCATATCTGGTCCGAAAAGCTGTCTTGGGCACATTCATTGCCCGTATTTTCAATTGATGGTAACCGGATCTCAAATCGATTTTTGAGAAGGTACAAGCACCCTGTAACTGATCGAACAAATCATCGATGCGAGGAAGAGGATACTTGTTCTTAACAGTTACCTTATTCAGTTGTCTGTAGTCAATGCACATCCGAAAACTCCCATCCTTCTTCTTTACAAACAAAACAGGAGCACCCCAAGGGGATGCACTTGGTCTAATAAAGCCTTTGCTTAGCAACTCTTGAAGTTGGGCCTTTAACTCTCTTGACTCAGCGGGATCCATCCTATAAGGGGGTTTGGAAATGGGGCGAGTGCCCGGCTCCAGATCAATGCAAAAGTCGATATCCCTATCCGGTGGCATACCAGGAAGGTCTGCGGGAAGCACATCCAGAAACTCACGGACTATTGAAACCGACTCAATTGAAGGTACTTGGGTGGTATCATCCCTGAGGTGTGCCAAGAAAGCTAAACAACCCTTTCTAACCATTTTCTTAGCGCGAAGGAAGGAGATGATACGAACTGGAGTGGAAATGTAGTCACCCTCCCACACTAACGGATCTGTCCCAGGCTTGGCCAATGTCACAGTTTTGGCATTACAATCTAAGATTGCAAAGTTTGGAGAAAGCCAAGTCATACCCAGAATTACATCAAAATCAACCATTTCTAAGATAACCAAGTCTACATGAGTGTTGCTTCCCATAACAGTCACAAGACAAGACCTATACACTTTTTCGACTATCACAGACTCACCCACCGGAGTAGAAACACGAATAGGCATGTCAAGCAATTCACAATGTAAATTAAGACCAGTAGCAAATGAGGAAGATACATATGAAAATGTGGAGCCAGGGTCAAATAATACAGAAGCCATACAATCACAAACCAAAAGATTACCTGTGATAACAGCATCTGATGTCTCCGCTTCCGACCGCCCAGGGAAAGCGTAACAATGGGCCCTATCACTGGTTTGTCCGCTGCCCCTATCATGTTGCGCTGCAGTATTTCTAGTTTACCCGTCACCCCAGCCGTTTTGGTGACCACCATTACCTCAGCCACCACGTCCTCCTGAATAACAGCCTCTTCCATGACCACCTCTACCTCTGATTATTGGGGGTCTGTAACTCTGTTTTGGACAATTTCTCCTAATGTGTCCAGTATCCCCACATCCATAACACTCTCTGGATTCAAGCATAGGTCTGTGTGAGAATGACGAAGTCTGGGGATAACCTCCAAACTCAGAGAAGTGTTGACCGGTCTGCGGTGGATCCCCAGCTATAGTCTGTAGTGAAGACTGAATAGGGCGGGCTGGATACCCTCCTGAACTCTGCCCTCTAGAGTAAGAACCATTAAACTCACCTCCCTTACGAAACCTTTTTGATGTCGATGCCATGGTGAAGTCATCTGGCTTCACTCCCTCCACCTCTATCACGAAGTCTACCACTTCCTGAAAGGATTTCGCTGTAGCCGCTACAATGTAAGGCTGAAATCCGCAAATCCGACCTCAACCCTTTCACAAAACGGTAAATCCGCTCTTGTGGACTGAAGCAAAGCTGGGTGGCATACCTGGATAATGCACGAAACTTAGCCTCATACGCAGTCACCGACATCTTGCCTTGCTCTAGGCTCAAGAACTCATCTCTCTTCCTATCCCTCAAGGTAGGGGGTATATACTTCTCCATAAAAAGACTAGAGAATGATGCCCAAGTCATAGGTGGTGCTTGGGCTGGTTGAAACTCAACATGCGATCGCCACCACATTTTGGCATTTCCTTGAAACTGATAGGTTACAAACTCAACACCAAATCATTCTACTATGCCCATTTTGTGTAGTAGCTCATGACAATCAACCAGAAAATCATAGGCATCCTCAGATTCGGCACCCTTGAAGACTGGAGGTTTCAATTTCAAGAACTTGCTGAAAAGTTCATGCTGATCATTTGTCATTATAGGTCCTGTAGTCAAACGAGGAAACGTGCCTATTTCCAATTAGGCATCTATGCGGGGAGCCTCAACAGCGGCCTGTCGTACTTCCGGAACCTGAGGTGCTGGTGCAGAAAACACTGGAGGTGTCTGGCCCTGATCAGATAACCCACTAATATAAGCAAGAACCTGGTTAATCATCTCTGGGGTAGGTTGGGGTGGTAATTCCTCATTCTGCACTTGTTCATTCTCCCCTTCCTCACCCTCTCTTACTACTTCATCAGTCGGTGGAGGAGCCACCACCCTAGTACCAGATGGGCCAGGTGCTTGTCCTCTTCCTCTAGAGGACATCCTCCCGCGACCTCTACCTCGGCCTCTTGCCATTGCTCCTCTTCGAGCTACAGTCTCAGTGGCTGGCTCAGACGCCTCTTGTCTTGCCGGTGCTGGTGTTGGCGCGGTTGTTGCTCTAGTTCTAACCATTTGCGAAATAGAGTCAAGATGGTCAGATACCAATTTGTATCACCTAGATACCAATTGGATCCAAGTAATAGCACGAAAGAAAGAAAGAATGGAATTTTCCTAAACTCTTATAGCCTCTCAAAGAAAAGTAAAGGCGTCCTCCTACCGTTCCTCAAGACTCTACTAGACTCGTTCTTGTGTGATGAGACCAACGAACCTAATGCTCTGATACCAAGTTTGTCACGACCCAAAATGGGTCGCGAGTGGCACCCACACTTATCCTACTATGTGAGCGAACCAACCAATCTAAACCCCAATATTTCAATCATAAATAACATAATATAATGCGGAAGACTTAAACTCATTAATGAAAATCGATTAAATACTTCTAAAAACTCAATACTTATTATCCCCAAAATCTGGAAGTCATCATCACAAGAACATCTATCCTCAAATTACTAAAGCTAAGAGTATCTAAGAAACTAAAAACAAATACAAGAGATAGTCTATGTCCGAACTTCAAGGACATCAAGACATGAATGAGAGAGAATCCAGTCCGAGCTAGGAACAATAGCTCACCCTGAAAACTGACGCGGTGAAGACTGGCTAGAGTTGTTGTTTAGTTGAAGACGACGGCACGTTTGCTGCACTCCACAAATAACAAGAGAAAAACATACAAGTAGGAGTCAGTACAAAACACAAGTACTGAGTAGATATCATCGGCCAACTCAAAATAGAAAACAGTATATATCAGATAATATCATAGAATCAACTACAATACTCAACATGCGGCATTTACAATTATCATAACCCTTGGTCACAACACCAAGCACGTCAATGAGGACTCACGCCTCCCCATAATACTCATTTGGGAATTAGGTTCATTAGATTTGAGTATATTAAGATAATTCAAGATTCATTCTCTTTATTCCTCTTGTGTCGGAACGTGACACTCTGATCCCCTAATACTACGTGTCGGTTCATGACACCCGATCCACTAATACTATATGTCGGTTCGTGACACCCGATCCCCTAATACTATGTGTCGGTTCGTGACACCCGATCCACTAATATTATGTGTCGATTCGTGACACTCGATCCACTAATTCTATGTGTAGGTTCGTGACACCCGATCCACTAATTCTATATGTCGATTTGTGACACCCGATCCACTAAACTCATTCTTTTAGTTCATCAAGCCTTCTTTTATACCAAGGCATCATCATTGACAAAGAGGTTTTTAAGATTCAAGATTCAACAGCCTCATCATGCTTACTTTATCACAATTATATAATCACATTCATGCAAGCATACAATTAAGCATATAGAAGGGTTTACAACACTACCCAATACATATCATTCGCTATTAAGAGTTTACTACGCATAGCATAAACCATAACCTACCTCCACCGAAGAATTGCGATCAAGCAAGCTAATCCTCAAAATCTTTGCTTTCTCCTTCGTTCCTCTCTCTCTCGATCATTTCTCCCTCTTCTCTCTATTCTTTCTATCTTTCTTATTCAAACCCTTTTTCTTTTACCCTAATTAGCATATAATTAAGTATAAAAGATGACAAAAGTAACCCACTAATTAATTTAAGGTTATCTCATTTAACCCTCAAGAAATTGGATTATTAATATTCAACCACTAACTTTATAATTATAAGCAGGAATAGTCCAAAACGCCCCTTAAAACATGTAACAGAAATCCGACCCAGCCTGGGATTACGCAGTGTGTGACGGTCCGTCTTGCACGTACGTCACAAAGTTCAGAGACTAAATTTTTGTGGAAGATGTGTGACGGTCCGTCGTGCCCACGACGGTCCGTCCTGCCATTCCGTTACGAAGTTCAGAGAGTCGATTTCAGTACCCAAATTTCAGAATTCTAAGTGTTTTGGAACGAGACCCCCACGACAGTCCGTCGTGCCCATGACATCCCGTCGTGGGATCCGTCGACTCAACTAGTTTTTCCAGAATTAAAATCTGCTGCTCAAAACGACTAAACAGGTCGTTACAATATTAATTTTTCGTTATTTTTTTTATGCTTTCTTCTTTTTATTTTTTTTCATTTTTAATTCTCTTGTTCTCTTTATATAATTTTTCAAACTTTTTTTTATTATAATTATTAGTTTATTATTATTATTATTATTATTATTATTATTAAATAATAATAATAATAATAATAGTTATCACTACTTTATCATGAATCTCTAGATGAAATTTATTTCTCCTTTTAATTAACAATTTTACTTAAATATTTTTTTAAAAAAATTATTTATTAATTATTTTCATGTCCTAATCTAACAAGTCTACAATAAATTCAACAAAATCTTCTAAAGTGAAAAACTAGACGGAAAGATATAAGAATCTATTCAAATTTAACAATTCAATATCATGAAAGATATAAGTTACAAAGTGTATCTAAAAACATAATAATAATAATAATAATAATAATAATAATAACGTAAAAATAATAAATATAATACATGCGATTTGAAGAATTTCATACTATTGAAATCAAATTTTCAGACAAGTAATATTATTTAAATCACACTAGAATTTATAGTTATCTCGCTGCGAAAATAGATACCACAAAAACAAGCTATTATCCACCAAATTTGGAATCACGATCAAAACCTCTAACCCTCTCCTAATTCTCAAAAGAAAATTCCTCTTTTTTTTTCTCTTTGCTTTTGCTTTACTCTCTATATTTCAATTTGCCTCTGCATGTTCTCTATATCTCTCTGTCTGCTTTTTTCAACTGAACATGAGATTATGTAATTTTTTTGGGTGAGAATCTGGTGCTAATTTAAAGGAACGTAGTGTAGTGGGATTAGAATTAAATTTAAAAATTATTTGACAAAATAAAGGGTGATATAAGGGTATAAAATAAATAAATAATAATAATAGCAAATTAACAAAACAAAATTAAATGAAAAAAATCGTGTAAACTTTAAAAAAATCGTGCAAAAGAAGTAAATAAAAATAAATAGATTGGATGAAATTTTTTAGGAAAATAAGTTAGGAAGTAATTAGGATAAGGTAAAACCAATTTGAAATTTTCAGGACTCCTCTTTTCTTTTCTTTTTCTATACTTTTTCATAATATTTTCTATATTATTATTATTTTTAGACTAGATATAATTAACAAATAATTTGAATTTCCAACTTCTGTTTCTCAATTTTTATTAAACTATAATTGAACTTATAATTTTTATTAATTTACAATTTATTATCATTATTATTTTTATTTTAAATATAATCATTTTTAAATTGATGTAAATTATATTATGTTTTGATAAAAAAGTTAGGTGTTCACATTTCCCTTCATTTATTTTAGGTGGCATTGCCAACATTTGATTTTAAAAAGAAGATATAATTGAGATGTTTCTTGAATAGCCAAAGTTACAATTTTTTTTTAGGGAAATTTTTCAAAATGTCAATATTTTAAC